>NW_027727497.1:0-5091 GCF_054177405.1 Leptonychotes weddellii | reverse complement strand
AGATACATCTCCAAAAGCTAGTGAAAGAAAAGCAAAAATGAACTTTTGGGACTTCATCAAGATAAAAAGCTTCTGCACAGCAAAGGAAACAGTCAACAAAACAAAGAGGCAACCCACAGAATGGGAGAAGATATTTGCAAATGACACTACAGATAAAGGGCTGGTATCCAAGATCTATAAAGAACTTCTCAAACTCAATGCCCAAAAAACAAATAAGTCAAAAAGTGGGCAGAAGACATGAAAAGACACTTCTCTGATGAAGACATACAAATGGCTAACAGATACATGAAAAAATGTTCATCATCATTAGCCATCAGGGAAATTCAAATCAAAACCACATTGAGATACCACCTTACACCAGTTAGAATGGCAAAAATGGACAGGGAGAGAAACAACAAATGTTGGAGAGGTTGTGGAGAAAGGGGAACCCTCTTACACTGTTGGTGGGAATGCAAGTTGGTACAGCCACTTTGGAAAAGAGTGTGGAGGTTCCTCAAAAATTTAAAAATAGAGCTACCCTATGACCCAGCAATTGCACTCCTGGGTATTCAGTTTCAATTTTAAGAATATTCACTGTTGTAAAGATGGCAATTCTCCGCAAACTGATTTATAAATTCACTGGAATCCTTATCACTGCCCCAGCAAGAATCACTGTGGAGATACGACTTCTGGAAGATGGCAGAGTAGAAGGATCCTAAGCTCACCTTGTCCCATGGACCCACCCAGATAATAGCCACATCACTACAACCAACCCAGAAAACAACCTGAAGACTGGCGAAACAGATTTTCCACAGTTAATTGTAGAGAGGAAGCCACACAAAGAAGGGTAGGAGGGGTGGAAACACAGTTAGGGACCAAGCTCTTGGTAGGACTAACCACAAATAGGAGGGACACCACAGGAATGGAGAAGGGAGAGCAGAACCCACACTAGGCATCCCAGACATGGGAGAATAGGAGACATGCCCTGGGAAGATGAATCCCCGTAACATTTGGTTTTGAAAACCAGTGGGGCTTAACTTACTTGCTAGTTTTTACTATCAGTGAGGCTTAACTCTGGGTACTTTAAATATCAACAAGTTTAGCTCTGGGAGAGCCAGAGAGCAACAGAAAATAGTCCCTGCCTTAAAGAGCCAGCAGAACAAACAACCCCACCAACCCAAAGCATAGAAGCACCAGTTTGAAAAGCACTTGGGGTATACATAAAATAGATTTATTTGCTAATCTCAGGATGTGTGCTGCAGGAGCAAGGATATTTAGGAGACTTCTCAAAGAACAAAAGAGCTGGTGGACAGCAATTTCTCTCCCCCACCCCCAGCCTAGGTGCCCCCACACACACTGGTGGGAATCAGCAAGAACACCCTTCACCTACTTGGCTAACACCAAGAGCCCCGCCTCCATTTTCTTCTATGGATCTATTCAGTCCAACCTGCCCCACTCAGCAGAAGTCCCTCCAAAGCAGCTCATACCGTGACACAATCTTCAGGCAGCCCAGGTAGGGACTAGCTGCCACTACAAAGTGACTCCTGCCCTGGAGAGAAAGGAAGACAACCACACACACTAGTTCAACTGTAGATGCAGCAGCCAAACCTTAAAACTGGCAATGCAGAGAGAGTGCCCTGCTGATCAGTGTATCTGCTCTCCCAGAGAGACACTGGGGGCTGATATCTGATCTGAGTACCAGCCCCACCCACCGACAAAAGCCTCTCAGGGGACAAGGCAGGGACAGCAACTTACAGTTTGGTGTGACCACAGCCCCAGCAAATAGGCTAGAGGCAGGCATTTGGTCTGAGTACTGATTCTGCCCAACTATAAGCCCATGGTGGCCCCAGAATGTCCTCTTAACAGCACAGGCACTAAACCCAGTGCACAACAGGCAAAGTGGGCCATTACAGCTCACTAGACTGAAGGCAAATGCTGCTCAGCCACAGCAGTAGGGTGCATGTAACCCCCATAGGAGGAAGGAAAACTTCCAAATCCATTCTATGAGGCCAGCATTACCCTAATACCAAAACTAGATAAACACACCTTTTAAAAAGAGAACTACAGACAAATACTTCTGATGAACATGGATTCAAAAATCCTTAACAAAATAGTAGCAAACTGAATCCAACAATGCATCAGAAAAAATCATTCACCACAATCAAGTGGGATTTATTCCTGGCCTGCAAGGGTAGGTCAATATTTGCAAATCAACATGATACTTCTCATTAATAAAAAAAGGATAAGAACCATATGATCTTTCAATAGATGCAGAAAAAAAGCATTTGACAAAGTACAACATCCATTCATGATAAAAACCCTCAACAAAATAAGGATGGAGGGAATAAAACCTCAACATAATATGGCCATTTATGAAAATCCCACAGCTAATATCATCCTAATTGGGGAAAAACTGAGAGCTTTTCCTCAACGGTCAGGAACAAGACAAGGATGTCCACTTTCACCACTGTTTTTCAACATAGTACAACATAGTACAGCAATCAGACAACAAAAAGAAATAAAAGGCAACCAAATTGGCATGGAAGAAGTCAAACTTTCACTATTTGCAGATGACATGATACTGTATATAGAAAACCCAAAAGACTCCACCAAAAAACTGCTAAAACTGATACACAAATCCAGTAAAGTCATAGGATACAAAATCAACATACAGAAATCTGTTGCATTTCTGTACACCAATAATGAAGCAGCAGAAACAGAAATTAAGAAAACAATCTCATTTAAAATTGCACCAAAAATAAGATACCTAGGAATAAACCTAACGAAAGTGGTGAAAGATCTATAATCTGAAAACTATAAAACACTGATGAAAGAAATTGAAAATGACACAAAGAAATGGAAAGACATTCCATGCTCATGGGTTGGAAGAACAAATATTGTTAAAATGTCTATACTCCCCAAAGCAATCTGCACATTTAATGCAATCCCTATCAAAATACCACCAGCATTTTTCATAGAGGTAGAATAACCAATCCTAAAATTTGTATGGGACCACAGAAGATCCCTAATGGTTAAAGCAGTCTTGTAAAAGAAAAACAAATCTGGAGGCATCACAATTCCAGACTTCAAGTTATGTTACAAAAGCTGTAGTAATCGAAACAGTATGGTACTGCCACAAAAATAGACTCATAGATCAATAGAACAAAATAGAAAACCCAGAAATGAACTCATAATTCTATGGTCAATTAATCTTCAATAAATGAGGAAAGAATATCCAGTGAGAAAAATACTGTCTCTTCAACAAATGATATTGGGAAATCTAGACAGCAACATGCAAAAGAAAGAAAGTGCACCATTGTCTCACCATATACACAAAAAAACTCAATATTAACTGAAGACCTAAATGTGTGACCCAGAACCATAAAAGTACTTGAAGAAAGCACAGGCATTAATTTCTCTGACATCAGCCATAACAACTTTTTTCTTGATAGGTCTCTTCAGGCAAGAGAAACAAAAGCAAAAATAAACTATTAGGACTATATCAAATAAAAAGCTTCTGCACAGTGAAATAAAAAAATCAACAAAACTAAAAAACAACCTACAGAATAGGAGAAGATATTTGCAAATTACATGTCAAATAAAGTGTTAGTATCCAAAATATATAAAGAACTTATACTACTCAACACCCAAAAAACAATCCAGTTTAAAAATGGGCAGAAGACTTGAATAGACATTTTTCCACAGATGTACAGATGCATAACGGACACATCAAAAATGCTCAACATCAGTGATCATCAGGGAATGGAAAAACTACAGTGAGATACCACCTCACACCTGTTAAAAGGTGTGGTTAAAATCAACAACACGAGAAATAACAGGTTGGCGAGGTTGTGGAGAAAGGAGAACCATCTTGTACTATTGGTTCAGGAATGCAAACTGGTACAGTCACTGTTAAAAACAGTATGGAGTTTCCTCAAAAATTAAAAATAAAACTACTTTGCAATCCAGCAGTAGCACTACTGGATATTTATCCAAAGAATAAAAAAATACAAATTCAAAGGGATACATGCACCTTGATATTTATAGCAGCATTATCTATAATTGCCAAATTATGGAAACAATCCAAGTGTTCATTTACTGATGAATAAAGACTGATGAATAAAGAAGAAGTGGTATATATACAATGGTATAATACTCATCCATAAAAAAGGATGAATTCTTGCCATTTGCAACATGGATGGAGCTAGAGAGTATTATGCTAAGTGAAATATGTCAGAGAAAGAGAAATACCATATGATTTCACTCATGTGTAATTTAAGATACAAAACAAATGAGCAAAAAGTAAAAAAGAGAGGGAGAGCAAACCATAAAACAGACTCTTAAATATAGAGAACAAAGTGATGGTTACAAGAAGGGAGGCAGGTTTGGGGATGGGTTAAATAGGTAATGGGGATTAAGGAGTATACTTCTTGTGATGAGCACCAGATCATGTAGGGAAGTGTTGAATCATTGTATTGTACACCTGAAACTAATATTATACTGTATGTTAACTAACTGAAATTTAAATAAAAACTTGAAAAAAATAAAAGTAGAATCAAGAAAGAAAAATAATTATTTTTCAGAATTGAAGGAAAGATAGAGTTCCCCAGATAAACATAAGTTAAAGAATTTATCACCACTAAACCAGTTCTTAAAAGAAATGTTATAGGGATATAACATTTAAGTGAAAAAAAATGGCCATAATTAGACATCAAAACATTATGAATAAAAAGATGTGGAAGATGACATTATATACATAAAACATGGAGAAGGGAGTAAAAAAAGAAGTTTTTTTTAAATGTGTTGGAATTTAAATGACCATCAACTTCATAGGGACTGCTATATACTTAGGATGATGTTAAATGTGAAAGTCTTGTTAACCCACAAACCTGAAATGTATAATAGATACACAAAAAATATAGAGAAAAGAACTCAAGCATAACACTACAGAAACTCATCAGAAAGAAAGAGAATAAGAGAAGTAACAGAGAACTACAAAAAAACCCAGAAAACAATTAATGAAATGACAATAAGTACATATCTATCAATATTTACTTTATTTATTTTTTATTTTATTATATTATGTTAATCACCATACATTACATCATTAGG
>NW_027727496.1:0-14278 GCF_054177405.1 Leptonychotes weddellii | reverse complement strand
TTCTTCTTTTTTTTTTAACATACAATGTATTATTTGTTTCAGAGGTACAGGTCTGTGATTCATCAGTCTTACACAATTCACAGCGCTCACCATAGCCCATACCCTCCCCAATGTCTATCACCCAGCCACCCCATCCCTCCCACCACCCCCCACCGCTCCAGCAACCCTCAGTTTGTCTCCTGAGATTAAGTTCCACCAGGTCAGGCCATTCCACCAACCACATTGCATGAAGTGGCACTGCATCAAAGGCCATCCATTCTGATCAGATTCCATGATCACTCCTAATTCACCCAAGTCCCTACTCTGATCCTGAGTCTTAGCCCCCAAGGACACTGGAAGCGCTGGGACACCTCTTTCTTACCATAATCTTAATGAAGGCTTCAATTTCTGCTTCCTTCTTTCAATACCCAGTCCTATGTATGATTCTGATTCCAGGCCTGGATTTTTCCCTGGTTGAACCTCACTCCACTTCTCCACAGGAAATCTCTTATCCCAGAATGAATAAAATCATCTCCTTATCTTGATTCAGGGACTGAGATTACAGATGTAAAATATTTCCATAGCTGGTTAATGATAACTTAATGCCTTGCAGGAGTCAGGACTAATTATGCACTGTTGAATGTGGTTCTGATAAGGACTGTGCTAATGGAAGATGTGATCAGATGGAATCAATGATTAAGTTACATTTTTGTTTATTATAGGTTTATGAATTTTATATTTGAATGGCATCTTGCCACTCCATAGAAGAAAATGCTCGGTGCCTCTCTAAAACACATAGCATCCTATAAGTCAAAAAAAATGATTTGCACTAGCTAAATGAAAGATAATGAAACTTTCCCTTAAAACATATATTATTTCATGAGATTTAAAACAATATTAAAAATTAACCTTTGGAACCAAAGAATTAGTACTATATTCATAAAACACAATATTATACAATATTAACTGAAATGTTTCTTGGCTTTTTGTATACTTCAGATGCTACAAAGTACCGTGAACAACGGGAAAACTGAAGCTGGGTACAACCACCTAGAAGATCCTCAGTGTGTCAGAAACTGCCTTTCAGGGAAATTCGGCAGTTGTAAAGGTCTTTTTTTTTTTTTTTTTCCTTCCTCTGGAGATTTGTTTCTTTCCTGCACATCTTTTTTTCTTTCGACCTGTATTTTGATCCCAACAGAAACAACAAAACCATTAAGATATGTCCTGGAGAAACAAAGCAGTTCAGAGCCGACTCTTAACTCACTTCTACGGGATGGGAAAGCATCGTTTCTCCATCCGTCCAGTCCCCAATTTCCTTATGGTACTTTGAGGAAAATGGGACAAGCACAAACTTGATCATTAAAGTTGGGTCTGAATCTTGACTCAAATGTTTATAAATTGCCATAATTTAGAAAGGGGATTGAACTTTGTGTTACTATCTCATTTTACATGATGATTTCCCAGTTTGAACCACTCTTGCCTTTTTTTCACCCGCCTCATTGAAGAGGACATGGGTTCTGATGCTTCACAAATCAACTGAACTGGTCTTTCTTCTTGGTTATCATTCTTCTACCTACAGTTATATGGGGTTAATATTTCTCAAAATAGTGTGGTGAAAGACTCGTTCTTTTCTCTGTTTAAACCCTAAACTATCATGGACCAAAACTTTTGTAAAATTAAATAGGTATGAACAATCAGAATTATCAGAATGACCCCCAAAATGATTAGGCTTTTAGATATCACTGCAGCATTGAATTGTTGTCAAAGTTTCTTTGTGCTTCATTCCAATGTCCGTACTTAATTTATGGATGAGTTCACAGGGTATAAATGGCACTGGTCTGGGGAACACACATTGGTGGAAATACTTACTGGATAGCAGAGTCACCTGTCCTGTGTTTCATAGCACTCGCTACCTCCTTAGGTGTTGCTTTTCCCTTTGTCTATAAACTTTTTAAGGGCAAGTTACCTCTCCATCCTTCGCAAGTGGCCAACTTTCAGTGAGTCATAGGGTAAATGCTAAAGAAAGAAAATGGCACTGCTAAAGAAAGAAAAATATCTGATCAAAATAGCTGCTTCTAAGGCCTGCAGGAGGTATTTGTCAAGTTTGTGGCACCATAGTGGGGGCTCGGTAAATGCTAGCTTGCTTCTCCCAAGGGGCCCTGACTTCTCAACTCTGCTCCTATCACCAGTTTTTTTTTTTTAAATATTTTATTTATTTATTCATTAGAGACAGAGAGAGAGAGAGGCAGAGGGAGAAGCAGGCTCCCCGCCGAGCAGGGAGCCCGATACGGGACTCGATCCCAGGACCCTGAGATCATGACCTGAGCCGAAGGCAGACGCTTAACCATCTGAGCCACCCAGGCGCCCCTATCACCAGTTTTATGAACCAATTTTACACGGTGTTTCTCTGAGCTTCACACCACTTTCGGAAATGCTATCTGATGCAACAAGGCCAATGGAGGACTGAGAGCCTGCTTAGAGGAATAGCAATCCCAGGGACGCTGCATGTTTAATTGAAGAAGACACCTTACAGACACACTATGGTTTTTGTCACTCTGTGATGGGTGAATATTAGAGCTGGAAACCTTTTAAGCTTCTTTCAGAGCAAACTTAACCAACTTGTCATTCAGGATCTAAAAATGAGCATGTGTTCCCTCTCCAGATGTGTTCCTTCCTTCATCCTGGGCCATATACTATAGAGCAATGTCTATGTGGGACCTAATGGACCCATACAATCTAAGAAGAAGGTGAAGAGATGAGTATGCTTGCTGTAATTGCAGTGGTCCTTGTCACCTAGGAGGATGAACCATCTCCATCAGTAAGAATGAAGGAGACTGGTGTATTTTACTATACACAGTGCATTTTATATACATAAAAAAAATGACTATAGACAGACACATTTATCAATATTATTTTAAAATTCATCCAGTGATTGCACATTAAAGTTCTTTGTTATATAAGAATTGTATCTTTATCTATGTCTATCTATATCTCTCTGTAGATAGATAGATAGCTGATGATAGATAGATGATAGATAAAAGATAGATAGATAGACAGATAGATAGATAGATACATGATAGAACTTCTCCTTCAAAATCTACAAGACATATAATAGAAAATAGAAATGGTATGATTAAGCTGAAGACTATATTGCTATTCCCAAGGCTGGGTTCATTATCCATAAAGACTGATTAGCCTGGTGTTCTGGGAGAATTTTTTGGTCAGTGGAGGCTCTCAGGTTCATGATCCCTAATCAGTCACAGTGTAGACATCAGAAGTACATTAGCTATTTTGGAAAATAGTCTTTATAGCCTGGTTAAGGGATAATCCCAACATATGTAATAAAGAACAATTAACTGTTAGAGGATAAAAAATGAAGTAAAACTGAGATAGTGCCTAAGTTATATTGAGAGGTAACTTTTCATGATTTAGGAGATTTGGAAGGGTTTTGTAGTAGCATTGCTGTATTGTCTATGCTGACAGAGCCTGTTAAGACAATATCAGAGAAGGAAAAAGTACATGACCCTACTTCAGGTGAGATGGGTTCAAGTTCTGTGGTTAACTATGGATGTACAATAGGCTTTATGAAAGATCAGCACAACATGTCAATGTAAGATGTATTTTGTTTTCCAATAATGAAGTAGGGAAATGAGCCCCTTTTGATGAGAACCACTATTGTTTCAATTACCTAACATCCCCCTTGAGATACAGTATCTGGAAATGAAATGCCTGACATGTTCTTACACATGGCCTGGCTGTGCCTTGTCAGAGGCAGAAACTGACTCGATTCACGATCTCTGTCAGAGAGAAACAACTCAGGTTGAGTGAAGCAGAGAGGTCAGTGACAAGCCTTGTGGCTCATGGGAGTGGCCTTGCCAAGGTCATTGGTTTCATTCTGCACAGCCCACTTTCTCAGAGGTCTTGAATTTGTAGCAGCAATACTGTCTGGCTCAGAAAATGAAAATTCACTTCTTTAAGAGCAGGAAAAAGATTTTTAAAGGCTATAATAAGAAAACACTTCATCATCCTTTGCACTAGTTCAGATTAGTACTTATATTCTCAGGAGAAATATAAACCAAGAGAAGCATAAAAGACATTTTTCACATATCGTCATGCTATATAAGACATTTCTCTCTTTTTTAAAGAAGGGCAGACTGCCACATGCAGCACCTCATTTGGAAGTTTGAATATGTCTGGAGTCTTAGATGCTTGACTACCTTATGTTCTATAAATGGACCTTGAGAGCTTGTTTGGAGATTTTTTTTTTTTTTAATTTATTTATTAGAGAGAGAGAGAGTGAGAGAGAGAGCGCAAGAGGGGGAAGGGTTAGAGGGAGAAGCAGACTCCCCGCCGAGCAGGGAGCCCGATGTGGGACTCGATCCCGGGACTCCGGGATCATGACCCGAGCCGAAGGCAGTCGCTTAACCAACTGAGCCACCCAGGCGCCCTTGTTTGGAGATTTTATCAGGGGAATGCAACTACTCATATATTCTTGATCAAAGAACAGTCTTCCTCTGTCGGGGAAAGTCATCCTTTTCGACCTAGCATGCAGATTTGGGAGGGATGAATATGGAGGTGTGAGGGCGAAGGGGACACACACCTAGCCAGCCAGATCAGTGAAATCAACCCTGGCTATAAATGGGGTGATGGATATCATAGCTAGATTGCCCTCACATCCAAGACACTTGTTCTTTTTGCTTCTAAATCCTCAATTAAAAATGAGTTTCTAAAAATGGTATAAGAAATTGGGGCACTTGGGTGGCTTAGTCAGTTAAGCGTCAGACCCTTGATTTTAGCTTAGGTCATGATCTCAGGGGTGTGACGTCGAGCCCCGCATTGGGCTCCATGCTTGGCATGGAGCCTGCTTAAGATTCTCTCTCTCCCTTTGCCCTTCCCTCCTTCTCTCTCTCTCTTTAACAACAACAACAACAACAACAAGGGAAATAGTATAAGAAATAAAATTAATAGCTGGTTGATTGTTAAATAGAAATGTATTAAAACCTGATTTGCATTTTCTGATGAACATTGATTAAATCCCAATTTCTTAGTTTTATATAATTAGCTTGTGATTTTTACTAAGTAAAATAATAATATGCTACAGATAAATTTGAAATTCCTCATCCTTTATTTACTTTTGCCTTCCATATATATGTACACAGAAATATAAAATATAGTCTTTCAAAAGGTTCTTATTGATATTGTAAAGTTTTATACACGTATAAGTTGATGTTTAGGTTTGGAGTAATAATACATTTTGTTTCTAGTAAGTAATAACTAATTATGTAATAATTTCCTTAATATACTTCTACTAATTATACTTTTAGAGTGATATAATCTTGTTATAACATGCAATATGTAATATTATACTCTGTAATATCATTATACTTTTTTTTTATAGTTTCTAACTAGTAAGGGAAGGAGACCTAGAGTCACATGTTGATTGAATTACAGTATCAGCTTTCTAACATTGGAATCCAGGCTGTTTTCTGTAAATATAAGAGACAAGTAAATAGTTTATTCTAAAACCAAAATGAGGCATTCAACTCTTTCTCCCCAACCTGCAGCTAAAATAATAACAAAGTTTACTACCTTTCTTCATTTTCTTCAATTTTGACATTCTCTTACAGAAGTTACTCATTATTGTCTGAATATTTAGGACTTAAGAAAACAAAAGCATAGAATAAATATAGAGATGAGGTCCCAATTATTTATTTCTGGAATGCAAATTACATAATAGAAGTAATTATATTAAAGTAAAATAAAAATGAGTTTATTTTCAGGTATATTTCAAATGAAAATACTTGGGGAATGAAATAAGTAGATTATTCAATAATATATTTATACATATATTACCAACAAAGATGTAGATGTAGAGTTTACACATGATCTTGATGAATAATATTTAAAATTAATCAGAATGTCTAGTTTTTTAAAAAAACTCAAAATGCAATTTATAATATGTTCTGAAAAATGATTTTATACAATTTGTTGCTATGAGGATAAAACAATTTGAATTATTTTAATGTGTTACAAGTGTACAAATTGAAAACTTTTGTAAGATTAAATGTTAATGCTGTTTGTGAACATAATGCATTTGCAAAGTATAGAAGCCCTTCTCATTATCCTATGCCCAAGAGACCTAGGGAATTTCATTATATAGATGATTTCACCTCTAGAAAGTCAGTATAATCATAGACATTAGCCAAAAGACAAGCTTAAAAAGTAATTTAGTTCATTATTAAAAAAAACTTTGTATCTTAAAATCCTTCAGGTAATTCTAGTTTGGATATCATAAGTGGCACTATTTTCATAGATTAAAAAAAAACAAACTTCAGAATCTTTTATGGAGTTAGTTTCCATTTCATATAAGGTGAGACTAAAACACGCGATGGCACATGGTATTTATCAAGTTTCTACAAGCTTGTTCCCACACCTTGTTACATACTGACCAAGTATGCAGGCACTCTTTTTAATATTGTGCCAACTGGTAAATTGCTCTATGTATAAATGAATACAGTATAGTAAATATTTTGAAAGCTCAACTTTTCTTCTATGAAGAGTTGTCAATTGAAAATATACTCAGTGTGTAAAGCATAAAACCATATTTTAATTTATGCCGTACCTCTGTTCATAACAGCATCCTCTTACATTCTGCTGTAGAAGACTATAATGTTAATTTAATAAAAAGATTCCAATTGACCCATCTGAGTTATTTTTCTTTCTGCCAATTGATTGCTCGGGTCTTAACATATGTCTTGACTATTTTTTAATATTTATTTATTTATTTTAGAGAGAGAGACAAAGAGCATGAGCGGGAGGGGCAGAGGGAGAGAGAATCTTAAGCAAACTCCATGATAAGCACAGAGCCCAGTGTGGGGCTTGATCTCAAGACCCTGAGATCATGACCTGAGCAGAAACCAAGAGTCAGACTCTTAATCAACTGCACCTCCCAGGCCCCCCAACAAATGTCTTAATTTAATGAGAATATTATACTAAATAAATAAACCTGGGGATATAGAAAGGGCAGAGCAACCCTTGTTAGTCACCATTAAACCAGTAAATTCCTAATATAACTCTTTATAATGACTACCATAGAATTAAAGCTATTATTCCAAAAAGGCAACACAACATATCCTAAATTTTAATTAAAAAAATTAGTGTGATTAAAAATAATTGTGTATTTTTGTTTATGATCACGAGGGTTTGGAAACTTTTTAAAAAAAAAATTCAAGGCACAGATACAACAATCTAACAAGTAAATAAAATGAATAACTAATATTCTTCTAAAGGAAGCCTATAACATTGATGAATAAAATAAGCAATATATATTTTTAAAGGCACAGTGTTAGGATCACACATGTTTAGATTAGGAGAATTTTCTAGACCGACACTATATTGACACAAATATTTTGCAGATATTTACCTAGTTTCTATAGTATGCTGGGAACTGGATATACTGGGGATATATTGAATGAAACTGAGAGAATAAGGAAGAGTGAAATGAACAATGAGGCTTGATCAACAGGAAATAACAAAAAATACAAGGCCTGCCAGGAGGACCACCAGCAATGGGAAGACACCAATGGGTTTTAAACATGGGTGTCATTATTTTACCACCCTGACCACAGGATAAAGATGAGAAAGGAGGCCAAATGGCTGTGGCCAAAGCAGTTAGAAGGCCATTACAGAGTTCCAGATGGGATGACGTCCACTTGCACCAGAGAGGATTGGTGGAAATGGAGAAAGGTAGAGTATTTAGAGAAATATTTAGGTGATAAAATCAAAAGGACTTGCCTGATTTGAGGACATAAAAATATAAAGATTGTCATTTAGGTTTCTGGTTTATGTATATGGATAGGTGAGGTTGGCATTTACTGAAACAATGAACACTGGATAAATATCACATTTTGAGGTATTTAGGAGGTGGATGAACATGGAAGAAGGAGGAAATCATTTGATCAATTTTGAGCATGTTGAGCTTGAGTCCGTTTATCTAGGCCACCACGGTTCATCATTCATATAGAATATAATGTGTTCCAATAACAGGGTTTTTACCAAAGACTACTGTAGACATTCAAGTAGAAATGATAAGTAGTTACATGGGTCTGGATTTCAGAAGGGAGATTAAAGTTGGATACAACTGTATTATAGTAAACCTAAGAAACCATGGATTTTAAGATGCGTATTATTCATGTCACTGAGAAAAAATAAACTCAATTAAAATATGAAACCCCATCTATTATAAGACACATTCTCCTATCAGATACATTAAAATATGAAAATAAAGTTTGCCATAGAATTGATTAAGTATGAGGTAAATTTGGAATTCACAAGCATTTGGGGGTATTATTAGCCAAATAGCCACATGCATTGATGGGATAACTACGAAGTGCAGATGAAGTGTAAAAAAAGCCTGGAAAGTGGCAGAAGAAAACCTAGCATTTAAGGATCTAGATAAAGGTTAATTGTTCTACAAAGAAATAAAATTAAAAGAGCTAAGTCAGCAGGTCAGTAGGTTTTCAGAGCCTCCAAAAAGGAAAAACAAAAAAGTTCTTAGAAAGAAGAAATCAGTAGTACTGATACTACTTAGATCTTTATAAACAGTACCAAAATGGAAATTTTTGGTTGTCCTAGAAAGAACTATTTTAGTTGAGTGGTGGAAATAGAATCAAGTCAAGTGAGTTTAGGAATTAGGGTAGGGAAGCCATAGAAATAGAAGAAGCCAAATTTTTTAAGAAGTTTGATCATGAAGTGAAAACTTTGTTTTTTTAAAAATGAACAATGTTGGGGACATTTTAAAAAAAGGAAAACAAAACCATGAGAGTGATCCAGATAATTGTGACAAGTTAAAGAATTAGGGAAAAAAGAAAGGTTGATAGTGTAAGATTTCTTAGAGGATAAATTCAAATAGGATCCAAAACACAGGTTAAGAGCTTGGTCGTTGGCGGTGGGAGGGATAATTTCCAATTGTCTTTGGAAGCAAGGGGAAAGGCAGGTCATCTGGAACTGGAGTTTGCCAGATGAATGCAAAGAAAAAAAAATGTGGAGGGAAGAGAAGTTAATGCAATTCTATTCAAACTGGGCTCCACAAACTGGTTTCTGGTTTTCAAATGGTTTGCTACCAGTCTATGGCAAGAAATATACAGAAAATGGGAGTAAATGTTTACAAATGTTATAGCACATTGATAATAGTTTATCTGTTGAAACTAATAGTATGAATTGATGTCTTGTAGACTGTATGTCTTTGTGGATTTTTACACTTTATTTTTATTTATTTATTTATTTTTTAAGATTTTGTTTATTTATTTGACACAGAGAGAGACACAGCGAGAAAGAGAACACAAGCAGGGGGAGTGGGAGAGGGAGAAGTAGGCTTCCCGCCAAGCAGGGAGCCCGATGAGGGACTCGATCCTGGGACTCCAGGATCATGACCTGAGCCGAAGGCAGTCGCTTAACCAACTGAGCCACCCAGGCGCCCTAAATGCCATCATTTTCATCATCAGCAATAACTACAATGTCTTTTTAGCAAAGATGGCTCAATAAAGCACTAGTTCACTGTGAGTTTTCAGGAATGTTACTGGAATTACAAACCACGGGATCTAAGGAAGCTGGAAAGTGATTTTGGAGAAGGAGTAGTTATGACCATGGCTCCAGTTGGCTCAGGTGGAATGGCCAAGAAAGTCATTAGAGGTAATGAAACAAAGGAAATGAGAGGCCATTGTTTGAAATAAAACTTACATGGAAATGTTAAGGTCACCAGGGAAGACCATGTCACTTAGTGTTGAGGCAAAGCACTTGATCCAGGTGGCAGTGGAAGGAAAATGGGAATTCTGTAGGGAGATAGAAAGCAGGATAAAAAAAGCAACAGATTTTGTTTGTAGCAAAAAGTTCTTCAGCCCCATAATTGACTAGTTAGGTGAAAGAGTGAAAGAGTATGGGTAGGATAAATGACATAGGAAGGGAAAGAAGAGGCATAAAGAAATATGCAGAGGAGTAATTTTTGAAATGGCATGTTGAAAGTGACATTGTCTTTCTCTCCTGCTTCATTTAACAGCTGAGTTCTTCCTGTGGCCTGAAGGATAGATCCAGTTTCCACAAACACTTGTTTTGTCTCCATTTTCAAAATTACGTGCCAACGTTAGAGTTTGAGTACAAAAGGGACATTTTGAAGCATGCAGTCTTCATGAATCTGTAGATAGTCAGTAGTAAATTTGTAGCTGGTGTGTGGTCAGGACCTCATGCGAGTTTGATGATCCCTTTGTCCACTTTCCCTAAAGATGCTGGATGCAGGGCTTCCCTTAAAACTTTCCCTGCTCATTTTGTAGCTGCAGTGAGAGAAAGAGAAATAAGCCCACAGAGAAAGTAAACTTTCGACTCCCATTTACTCCTCTCTCTAAAAGTTTTATCTCCTACCAAAGTGGTCTCACTATAACCCCTTGAGAAAACTACTTTTTGCCCTTGATTCAGACTACAGATTTTTCTTCTTAAGTAAGGTGTGAGGAAAGGAGCTTTTGTGGTTGAGGAGTAATTGAGTGTGCAGAATCTTGAACTTTCCTGAGGAGGTAGCATGTCAACAAACGGGTTCAAAACTGGCCAGTGTATCAGAGTATTATTAAGTATATTGAGAAACTTTGAGTATTGCAGAACATTTATTATTTATTAGTTTACCCTTGAGGTACGATGCAAAATGCTTTTGCTTAGATTTACCTTGGATGAATTGTTTAATAGATTGGTAATACTTAGTTTATTCTAGCTTCAGCAGCACAGCATGTGAAGACGTGCGTATCATTACCCCTTTACATTCGCTGCAATATTATATTTTCTCCCTATATAGTTAGTGGACAATTTGAGATACGAAAATTAAAATTACTGTGGTAGCAATAGATGTCTCCAGGAGATAATGTTTGAAGTTTATTTATTTATTTATTTATTTTGCTTTACTTCCTCTTCTGATGAAGTTTCTGTTCACTCTCGCAGGACAAATTTTATTGTGACTATGGTTTCATGAGTATGCAGGTGGATTCATGTGCTATTTCTTACTAGTTTTTATTATATTGTTGACCATTAGACTGTTGTTCTCTTTGATTTATGTTCTTTTCAGTCTCTGTGTGTATGTACACACATGGTAGAAAAACGAATGTGGACAAGGTGAAGTGCTCTGACTTACACTATTCTACTGTTTGATGGGTTTCAACCAGGGGCAGTTTGCTCCATTGGGAATACTTCACAACTTCAAGAGAGATTTTTATTTGTTAGAATTGGGTTGGGTGGGGTGTGCTATTGGCATCTAGTGAAAAGAAGACAGGGATGGGGACATCTGGGTGGCTTAGTCGGTTTAGCGTCTGCCTTTGGCTCAGGTCGTGATCTCAGGATCCTGGGATCGAGTCCCGCATCAGGCTCCCTGCTCAGTGGGGAGTCTGCTTCTCCCTCTCCCTCTGCCTTCCCCCCAGCTTGTGCTCTCTCTCTCTCACTCTCTCTCTCTTTCAAATAAATAAAATCTTTAAAAAAAAAAAAAAGAGAAGAAGACAGGGATGTTGCTAAACACTACAATGCCGAAGATAGAGGCCTATAATGAAGAATTACCAGGTCCAAAATGTCAATAGCTCTGAGGTTGAGAAACCATAGACTAGTTGAACAGAATATCATCTTATTGCTTTTGCACAGAAAACAAATAATTCCAGTCTTGCAAGAAGCAAGCACTTTGTGATAAGGTATTTCTAAATTTTTAATATTTTACCTGCAAATATATTTTATAAAACAATTTTGATTTTTTAAAGTAATTATTTTCTTGAAGAAAATAAGACATACATATCTTTCTTTATATATATATACATATAAATTCCATACATTTAAAAAGACCTCAGGATATTCTACAAAGTGTTTTCTTAAAAATGGTATGCATATTTAGCTCTTTTAGTAAGATATGTCTAGCTATTTTTCTCTTCCAAATAAAGAATAAAATATCCTGGCTGGGATTTCCTACAAATATGATATGGAAAACTTGTATCATTTAGACATTTGTGATTGCAGATTTATGAAAATATAGTCAAATGAGTGAATGCATATATTCCAGGTTTTCATACATAATGTAATTTTGAATCCTGATTTTTTTTGGCAAGGAAGAGATCAAAAGTTTTCATGCAATTCAGACATCTCAATATGCATACACTTTTCTTCCATGTCTTTTCTTTCCCCAGGCAAGCACACAACTTTAAAATAAAATTGCCTGTTTAGTAGTTTTCATTTCTTTCTAGAACTCTTCAGAAAATGTTAAAAGTTTCTCTGACAAGGTTAGCTATTTTTCAGCAAACGTAATAAATCCAGAGTATAAGTAGTCATGTACTTTTATGATATATATAAAAAAGTACTTACTTTGGATTTATGGATTTTCTATTTCATGCAATATTTGAGAGTTAATAAAAGTTTTCCCTTTTTTGTTATAATATGTGATCCAAATTTATACAACGATAATATATCTGAGGGTTCTTTTGAGGGAGTTAAAATTATTGGTAAGTGTCGCCTGGATGTCTCTGTTGGTTAAGCATTGGACTCTTGATTTCGATTCAGGTCATGATCTCACGGTCGTGAGATGGAGCCCAGAGTTGGTTTCTGTGCTCAGCGGGGAGTCTGCTTGAAGATTCTCTCCCTCTCCTTCTGCCGCTCTACCCCCCACTTTCTCTCTCTCTCTTTAAAATAAATAAATAAAATAAAATAAAAAATAAAGTCACTGGTAACAATATGAGGGTGACATACTCAGATATGTGCAAGATTATCCATTATGATATAGGAAGAAAATCATGAAACTTCTAATTATATTTTTATTTTAAAATTAAAAAAGGGGTTAAGACTCCAAGTATAAAATATAAGGTCTTACCTGGTCCTATATCCTACATGTAGTAGTGAGGTGGTGACCGGGCTACCCAATCTGCCTAATGAATGCCCCAGATATTCCTAATTATTAAAGAGTTCCACAGAATTGCTGTCACTTTTCACTTATTTTCGAAGTAGTGCCACAAACTAGTTTCTCTTGGCCTACTTAAGTGAAAATGTCTAGTTCAAAGTAAGATATTCTTCCCCAAATGAACAAGTCTTAAGAAAAGATTCTCCCACAGAAATTGTAGTTAAAAAATCATACTAAAATGCAAAAAAGTGAACAGTGAAAAAATGACTAATTTTTCTCCTATTAGTAGTAGGAGATCTTTTTATTGTGAGGGAAAAATGATGACTGAGATGTGACAATATGTTAGTTGAAAATTATCTCTTATTGAATAATGGATAATGGATTTATATCCACTGCCATAACAGTGGACTATATCCTAAGTGTGTGTTTATGTTTCTGTGTGTGTTGTTTGTGTAATAAATATTGTAACTTTGGGGCGCCTGGGTGGCTCAGTCGTTAAGCGTCTGCCTTCGGCTCAGGTCATGATCCCGGGGTCCTGGGATCGAGCCCCGCATCGGGCTCCCTGCTCCGCAGGAAGCCTGCTTCTCTCTCTCTCCCACTCCCCCTGCTTGTGTTCCCTCTCTCGCTGTGTCTCTCTCTGTCAAATAAATAAATAAAAATCTTAAAAAAAAAAAAAAATAAATAAATAAATAAATAAATAAATATTGTAACTTTATCATTTTAAATTTTTGCATTCACTAACAATTTTTTTACTTATTTTATTTAAATTCAATTAGTTAACATAGTGTTTCATTAGTTTCAGATGTAGAGTTCAGTAATTCATCAATTGCATAAAACACCCAGTGCTCATTACATAACGTGCCCTCCTTGATGCCCATCACCCAGTTACCCCATCCAGCAACCCTCAGTATTTTTCCTATAGTTAGGAGTCTTTTATGGTTAATATCCCTCTGTGATTTTGTCACATCCACTAACAATTACATAAAACTTTAATTTAGAATCAGATTTTTTAATATCTGTATCCTATAGTATTAAGACAATATTTTAGGAAGAAATCAAGCTCTATAACATAATACCCAATATTATTATTAATATATACTATTTACATATAGATAGTATTTATTAAAATATATTAATAATACGGACATCAAATTATTGGTAACAATGTGGGGAGGGTGACATACTCAGGTCTGTGCAAGATTTTTTTTTAAAGATTTTATTTATTTATTTGACAGAGAGAGACACAGCGAGAGAAGGAACACAAGCAGGGGGAGTGGGAGAGGGAGAAGCAGGCTCCCCGCAGAGCAGGGAGCCCGATGCGGGACTCGATCCCAGGACCCTGGGATCATGACCTGAGCTGAAGGCAGTCGCTTAACCAACTGAGCCACCCAGGCGCCC
>NW_027727495.1:0-314 GCF_054177405.1 Leptonychotes weddellii | reverse complement strand
TGGTTTTAGAGATACCCAGGCAGAAAGAAGCCCATGGTGACAAATAGAAAGTGTGTTATTCAGCCTGTGGAAAAGTTAATAAAAGGATATAAAGTGATCTTGACTGAAAGCTGTAAAGTTCTGACAAGGAAACATGTTAAGGGAGATTAGAAAACCTTTAAATAGGCTTTAAATATCATATTTATAGACAGTCTACGTTGACCTGAACCTCGTAAGTAGCAGTAAAAACAGGTGGGGTAGAAAAAAACAGAGGCTTCAGTGTAAACAGGTCTTGGTTCAAAACTCTCTGTGTTTCATTTTGATATAAGATCTTT
>NW_027727494.1:0-314 GCF_054177405.1 Leptonychotes weddellii | reverse complement strand
GCTCTCTCTGAACGGATGAGGAAGTCATCTGTCCTCTCCTGGGAACGGCCACCCTGTAATTCTGTCCACTCGAGGTAGAGGTCACCTTCCAAATGACCGTCCACACAAGGCCAAGACCAGGTCCCACATCCAGGGAAGGGCACGTGGAAAATCAGAAATTTGGATGTTCCCCAGCGTTTTGCAGAGACACTCATGGTCCTGCGGCCTCCGAGGGCAGGACTGTCTGTGCAGGGGTGAGTGGGTGACAGAAGGTGGGGACGGAGGGGGACTGTTTGGGGCCACGCTGTTCAGCAAGCACACGTGTGCACACGCGC
>NW_027727493.1:0-314 GCF_054177405.1 Leptonychotes weddellii | reverse complement strand
TGGATAGTATTAAAAACACAAGAGGGGCGCCTGGGTGGCTCAGTCGGTTAAGCGGCTGCCTTCAGCTCAGGTCATGATCCCAGGGTCCTGGGATCGAGTCCCGCATCGGGCTCCGTGCTCAGCAGAGAGCCTGCTTCTCCCTCTGCCTGCCTGCCACTCCCCCTGCTTATGCTCTCTCTCTCTCTCTCACTCTTTCTGTGTCAAATAAATAAATAAAATCTTTAAAAAAAATAAAAATAAAAAAATAAAAAATAAAAACACAAGAGATGATAAGTATTGATGTGGAAAAAAGGGAACCATCCTGCACTATTGGT
>NW_027727492.1:0-314 GCF_054177405.1 Leptonychotes weddellii | reverse complement strand
TGTTCACTAGTGTCTACATTACATATTGTACAATATACATATGATACTAAGAATATGAGGGTAAATTTTGTTTGTAATAAAATCCATAAGTTAAACTAGATGACAGAAACTTTAGTGACTGGCAATGAAAACTGCCCTTCTGCATAATAATCTTACGTTTTCCTTAAAACAGCTCAGAAGCTCTATTTGGCATCAAACTATCTGATCTATGGATCAAGAGAAGGCACCACTGTTAGTAAAATTTTTTTATATTGGATATATGGATTATTTAATTTCTAAAAATAAATACAAGTAAAACTTGCCTTACTCTCTAG
>NW_027727491.1:0-314 GCF_054177405.1 Leptonychotes weddellii | reverse complement strand
TATGTGGACAATGCTAAATCTAGATCATAGCACTATAATTGAATATGATAATGGCAATTCCCAGTTGTAGGTAGGTAGCCCAGACCCCTTCCTCTGAACTTCACACCCACTGATGTTTTACTCGGCAGACATCTCAAATTGAACTTGTCCAGAATGGAATACATATTTTTGCTACTGTTTCCTCAAAACAACAAAAGACCACCTGATCTTTCTCTGTGAATACTTTCACCATCTATCCAGTTGTCCAGGTCATAAATCTAGAAACTAAATCCATGACCTCTTTCTATCCCCCTCTATCCTTTTTTTTTTTTTTT
>NW_027727490.1:0-314 GCF_054177405.1 Leptonychotes weddellii | reverse complement strand
TTTTTTAAGTTCAATTAATTAACAATATAGTGTATTATTAGTTTTAGAGGTAGAGTTCAGTGATTCATCAGTTGCATACAACACCCAGTGCTCATTCCATCACGTGCCCTCCTCCTTCATGCCCACCACCTAGTCACCCCCCCCCCCACCTCCCCTCCAGCAAGCCTTAGTTTCTTTCCTATGCTTAAGAAGTCTCTTAAGGTTTTTCTCCCTCTCCGGTTTCATCTTGTTTTATTCTTCCCAGGTTTTTTTTTGTTTGTTTTTTACTAACCAGAATCATGCTGTATGTATTGTCCATGTGCTTTTTGGAGATG
>NW_027727489.1:0-314 GCF_054177405.1 Leptonychotes weddellii | reverse complement strand
GGGAACACAAGCAGGGGGAGTGGGAGAGGGAGAAGCAGGCCTCCCGCAGAGCAGGGAGCCCGATGCGGGGCTCGATCCCAGGACCCTGGGATCATGACCTGAGCCGAAGGCAGACGCTTAACGACTGAGCCACCCAGGCGCCCCGAAAAAGTGTTTTCAATAGCTTATACGAGATCTATTTTGTAAGAGAAAATGTAAGATACTAGATATACTAGTCTGGGAACTCTAAGAGTACAGACAGACAAAGCAGTAATTTGCCAGTATCCCAAACTAGTGAGAAAGTTGTTGGTTTTAAAGAAAGATTTTAATATTTT
>NW_027727488.1:0-314 GCF_054177405.1 Leptonychotes weddellii | reverse complement strand
TCCCACTCCCCCTGCTTGTGTTCCCTCTCTCACTGTGTCTCTCTCTGTCAAATAAATAAAATCTTAAAAAAAAAAAAGATTTCCTTTTCCTTTCTCATCTTCGGCCTCTATTCGTAGGGTAATCACTGTCATCATATTAGAATTTGTCATTTGGGGGGCACCTGGGTGGCTCAGTTGGTTGGGCATCTGCCTTTGGCTCGGGTCATGATCCTGGGGTCCTGGAATGGAGCTGCATCCAGCTCCTTGCTCAGCACAGTCTGCTTCTTCCTCTTCCTCTGCCCCTCCCCACCACTCCTGCTCTCTCTCTCACTCTC
>NW_027727487.1:0-314 GCF_054177405.1 Leptonychotes weddellii | reverse complement strand
TCTCTCTCTCTCATTCTCGCTCTCTCAAATAAATAAATAAATCTTTAAAAAAAAAAAAAACACACACAAATGATTCAGCCAAAATACCAAAAACAAGCAAAACCAAGTTTCTCCAAAGGATTTCTTTTAGTTCCCTCTCAGACACCATATTAAAGTAAAGGCATAAGAACAGCCAGAGATCCAAACCACCAAAGGTCTCAGTTCAAACTCTCCCGCTCCAGGTGAGGTTTGTGGTCAAGCAGCCTGTTGGAAATGCAGACTCCCAGGCCCCACCCCAGACCAACTCAGTCAGAAGCTGCATTTTCACAGGATCC
>NW_027727486.1:0-314 GCF_054177405.1 Leptonychotes weddellii | reverse complement strand
GGCTCAGGTCATGATCCTGGAGTCCCGAGATCGAGTCCCGCATCGGGCTCCCAGCTCGGCAGGGAGTCTGCTTCTCCCTCTGACCCTCCTCCCTCTCATGTTCTCTGTCTCTCATTCTCTCTCTCAAATAAATAAATAAAATCTTTAAAAAAAAAAAATAAAAATAAATAAATAAATAAAATGTGGGGAAAAAAATAAATAAATAAAAAATAAAATAAAATGTGGGGAAAAATGTATTAGAATCAATATACTATAATCAGGCATGGAGCTTTGCTGTTTGCCACAATTATTTTCATTAGTGAAAATAACTTTGC
>NW_027727485.1:0-5092 GCF_054177405.1 Leptonychotes weddellii | reverse complement strand
AAAAAAAAAAAGAAAAAGAAAATACTCTATGATACTATAATAGTGGGTATGCATCATTATACATTTGTCTGAATCCATAAAGTATGCAGCGCTAAAAGTGAAACCTAATATAAACTATGTAGTCTGAGTGATAATGATGTATTAATGTTGGTTTATCGATTATAGCAAATGTACCACTTGGTGGGAGAAGTTGATAATGAGGAGGGGGACTATGCATGTGTGGGGTCGGGATATAAGGGAAATTGCTGTATCTGCCACTCAGCTTTGCTGTGAACCTAAAATTGCTTTAAAAAATAAAATCTCTTGAAAAAAAGAAGAAAGAAAAAAAAGAGAGAGTGAAAGAAAGGGGAAGGGAGGGAGGGAAAGAAAGGGAGAAAGAAGGAAGGAAGAAGAGAAGGAAAGAAAGGAGAGAGAGGGAGGGAAAAATAATGGGTGAATGACTGCAAAGAATATAAATAGTAAATGGTTTCAAGGCCCATGTTATATAAATTATTTAGAAATCAATTTTCCACTTTATGCCTTCTTTATTTTCAACTTGCAAAAGAATGTTAAACTTTGGGTTTTACAAATGCAAATAAACCATAAGCCTTGTTTTCAGAAACTCGACTTCCTATAATTTGATCACTATATAATCTGTGTTTAAAAATATCATACAGAAAATCATTAAAATATAGTGATCTATAATATGGTCAATAGCAGCTAGTTTAGGTAGTACTTTTAGTTTGTTTTAAAAGTTACTCCAGTTACTAATTATCATTTTTATGGCTTTAACCTCATTAAAAAATAATATCCCTTATTCCCACAACTGTAGTTTTACTGAAACCACACATTCCATTCAAACATCTAGTATTGCCAGTGGTGTGAATGCCTAATGGAATACAAAGTATCATTTCTTTATTAGGACAACTTATATTGTCTGAGACTACTAATATTTCTTCAACTGATGACTTTAAGAGAATCTCTAAAGCACAATGCAAATTGTGACACCAACTAGAATTTGAGGAGAGTCATGATAACTATTGGTAATTGCCTGCTCGCTATCCATGAATTACTGAGATAAGGAAATCTATAAACTGCAGTAACAATTTGAGTCCGTTACAATTCAAAGGCATCTACTATTTTCTGGTATTACAAAACAGAGCACATAATAAAAACTCAGAAAATTGTGCATTATAAATAACATTTTATTATCTTCATCCAAAAGCCCCTGTATTGAAGATTATGTGTGGACAGACAGGCTGTTTTTCCTAAAACTGAGTTACCTAAACTTAGAGTCAGTTTAGACCGATTTTATAAATCTGCATAATTCTTTGAGGCAGGGAGATGAGGAAATTTAATGTCTGGGAACTTAGGTATTTCCATTCTCATTTTCACAGAAAGAGTATAATTGAGGGTGAGAGAGTGAAAATAAAATGAAGTTGCTTTGGTTTTAAAATATTTTTGGAGGAAAATTCCTTGATTTTTTGGAGATGATTGGAGACATCTTGGCATGTTATCAAATGTGTCCTTGCCCACAGGTTCTATAACTAAGTAATGAAGACAAGAGAACACAAGGAAAGAGAGCACCAGCGATTTGAAGTGCAGCTTCAGCTTAGGTCCAAGTTCCAGTAAATTCCTTTGTTCCTTTATTGTTCTAAGTGTTGCTCTGTGAATTATATACCAAGGTAGAAATTGTTCTCTTCAGTCACTAAGGTTCCAGAGATGGGTCTCTAATTAGAATGAAACATATATAAATAATGTTGGTTACCAGATTATTGGCCTATGAATAATGGTCTTTGCAAAGTGAAATTCCATATTATTTCATGGTACCAGAATTTTACTGTAAAAAGAGCATCAGAAAAGGTCATTTAGTAGCTATGTGACCTTGATAAAAGTACACATTCTGTGTTATTTTCCCCATCTGTAAAACAAGGATGATAACCATCTATGAGTAAAGAGTTAAATCCAATGTTATAATTAAAATATCTAAGAGAGGTAAGTCAGTAAAAATACCTTAAATTTATTATTAACATATTAGTTTATCAATGAAAGCTATTCTAGAATTATTTTTAAATTCCTACTCTCCTTTTTTTACATTTTTAAAATTAGTTTAATCTAAGTAAATTTCTCATTTATGGAAAAATGATCTAAAATTGAAATACATTTTAAGTAATTTATTCCTTCAGAAGGTGTCTGTAAAAAAAGTTTAGAATAACTTTATTTGTAAATAAATTGACTATTTCACAAAGGATTGAAGTGTCAAAATTATCATATTAAGGTTAGAATACCATTTAGTTCTCAAAGTAGAAATCTTTGGGAAATTAAGAATAATAAATAGAATGGTAATTGTTACGGATCATTGAAAATTCTGCTTTCAACTATGCTATATTATTTGACCAAAAGGCATTTCCAAAGATGATGCAGTCCTTCCTCTTCTGGCTTGGTGACATCACATCATTGAGTTTTGCTCCTCTTCAAGCCATGCAGTTCTTACTCTGCCACATTCAGTAAAACGTAAGGGCTATTTTGGAGGCTGAGGAACTTCCGTAAGATAGTTACCTGTTCCTAGGCCTTCCCAGGTCTACTGCCAAAAGAAATGTATCCATGCTGTTGTTAAATATATAGACTGTCTTTTATGGTAGTCACTTACCCACATGTAGCTAGCTATCAGGAACTTGAAACGACTATCAGACTAGTAAGACTGAGAAGCTGATTTGTGTGTGTGTGTGTGTGTGTGTGTGTGTGTGTGTGTTTAAATTAAATTAAATTTAAATTTAAAAAATACTTTTCTGTTAAACAAAATTGTTTTTTAAACTACATTTTCAGTTAAACCACTGAAAATTTAGCATCTGAATCGAGATGTGCTAAAAGTATAAAATGGACACAAAATTTTTAAGATTTGACATAAAAATTTAAAATATATCGGGGCCCCTGGGTGGCTCAGTTGTTAAGCATCTGCCTTCAGCTCAGGTCATGAGCCCCGGCATTGGGCTCCCTGCTCAGCGGGAAGCCTGCTTCTTCCTCTCCCACTTCCCCTGCTTGTGTTCCCTCTCTCATTGTCTCTCTCTTTCTCTGTCAAATAAATAAATAAATAAATCTTAAAAAAAATTTTTTAAACATCCCATTAACAAGTTTTGTATATTGCTACATGTTGTAATGTTATTATTTTTGATATGTTGGGTTAAATTAAACATATTTTTAAAATTTACTCATCTTTTTCTTTTTAGTTTTCATTTTCTGTAGCTAATAGAAAACTTAAAATGTCACTTGTGACATTGATTTTATTTCTCTTGGACAGTGCTGATATAGAGAGATGGCTGAAGTCAAAATACCCCCATTGAGAATTAAATGTTGGCCTCAGATAAGTCAGATCAGGCCTCTACGATGACTTGGGAGAGGCAGGATAGTTTATGGCAGAAAGAAGAAAATTTGTCTGCTCTTAAAGATTCTCATTCAGAAACTGCTAGAGTGTTTAGTCTCAGTAACTAGCACATAAATCTGTCCTTTAGCTAGAATGCTACTGACATCTTTACCTAATCTGTAATTGCCTAGATTTTCCCAAAGCACTTGAGTATTAGTAAACTTTAGATCATACTGTATCTCTTATTCTTTGGAAAAGAAACTAGAAGATCATTAAACCAGAAGAGTGTCCTAGAATCATCAGCATCAGCATCACCATCACCTAGTAATCTTATTAAAAGATATGGTGCTAAATGCAAATTCTTCTCCCTCTCCCCCGATCCAATGAATCAGAAAGTCTGGGGATAAGATCCAGAAATCTCTAACTTAAGCCCCTTGGATGATTCTGATGCACACTAAAGTTTGCAAACCTCTGAAATATAATATTCTTGTACTGGAATATAATTGTGCTGATGAATAAAATTCACTAATAGACTGAGAAAAACAGTGTAAGTCAACAGGTATTAGTGGATAGCTAACTATAAGGCCGTGATTAAGTCCTAAGGTTGTAAGGAACTCATTAAAGCACAATCATGGCTCCTTCTTCCAACTACTTGTTATTAAATCATTAAGTTTCAGAAAGACCTCTAGGTATGGGTTTTCCCAGTTTAGTGTTTGATTATTATTATTAATTATCTTAATGGAGTTCACTGCTTAGCATTCTCAAACAACTCCTGGTTTATTGTGATGCAAGGATGTCTAATCCACCACAGTGCTTTTACTTTTCATAATGTGCACAGAATTGCTGAATGAGATAATATGTGAGTTTTAAGGCATCTCACTATGCTTCATCCATTTTGATGAAAAATAATTGTGTTGCCTTTTAAGAATGTCAGAATGATTATGTAACTTTTATGGTGCTAAATTATTTTGAATATGACTTTCTTGGTAAGGAAAAAAGGGTGCTTTAAGAAATTACTTGAGAATCTTACTAATTTTTTATTCCAGAGTTTGCTTCGGTAAACTAAAAATTTCTCTTTTTAACTAGTAAGTAAAAATTACTTTGTTCAGAATTATAATCTCTGTTATTAATTTTAGTGCCCTCAGTATTTAAGTTAACTTCAAATATTTAAGTTAAGAAAGGAAAGCTTTTTTGTATTTTAAATTCCCAATAATAAATTTCTACTTTATTATTCATTTAATTTGGGGGATGGTTTTATTTAAGTCTACAAAATATTGTGCATTTGTTTTGTAAACATATTTACCCCTTTTCAAGTTAGTTCCAAATACATCAAAATGAATTTTTCCTTCTTTTAAAGATGAACAACCCTTGTCTGTATCCTTGCATAAACCTAAATATAGATTTAAAAGAAATAAAACATGAATTTTACATTAAAATGTGAAATAAAAAGTCAATATATGCATGTACTATTTGAGTACATTTTCCCATTCTTACCAGGAGAGACAAGCCAGCAAGAAAAATCTGTTAACTACTGTCACCTTAAAAAATACCTTTCCAGGGCGCCTGGGTGGCTCAGTTGGTTAAGCGACTGCCTTCGGCTCAGGTCATGATCCTGGAGTCCCTGGATCGAGTCCCGCATCGGGCTCCCTGCTCGGCAGGGAGTCTGCTTCTCCCTCTGACCCTCCCCCCTCTCATGTGCTTGCTCTCTCTCATTCTCTCTCTCTCAAATAAATAAATAAAATCTTTAAAAAA
>NW_027727484.1:0-314 GCF_054177405.1 Leptonychotes weddellii | reverse complement strand
ATCACACCCATTTCCTGCATGTGTTCCCAGAGTAATGTTTGCTCCATGAGAGGGATTTCCTTGTAGACGGTTCTGCCCAGAATATGTGATGCAATGTGGACAACAGAGAGAATCTGTTCAACTGGACACATATCTTTTGGCCCCCTGAACCTTCAACTAAATATTTATCACCAAGCTGTGTTTCTTTTTTTTTTTTTTTAAAGATTTTATTTATTTATTTGAGACAGAGAGAATGAGAGACAGAGAGCATGAGAGGGAGGAGGGTCAGAGGGAGAAGCAGACTCCCTGCTGAGCAGGGAGCCCGATGCGGGACT
>NW_027727483.1:0-314 GCF_054177405.1 Leptonychotes weddellii | reverse complement strand
TATACTTATAAGCACTTTGGAGAAGGTTTTTTCTAATCCAAAAAAAAAAATGATTCTTTTTAAAGTGTAGCTGTGGCTCTGGACCATTGCTTTTGAATGTCTTATAAATGGTACAATAACCTCATCTAATATTAGGTTTTAAAATATTGTCAAGTGTATAGTTTCTCACTCTAAAAGTTAACATGGTTTCTTAGCATTTTGGTCTCTAGAACTTGTATAAGTCTTGTGGAGAGAGATGGAAGTTACATTTTTAAAACAGCAGGGATTTTGTGTGTGTGTTTGTGTGTCATTGTAATTGGAAATAAATACAGGTT
>NW_027727482.1:0-314 GCF_054177405.1 Leptonychotes weddellii | reverse complement strand
GTGTCTCTCTCTGTCAAATAAATAAATAAAATCTTTAAAAAAAAAAAAAGAATACACAACTAATGAATCGTTGAACACTACATCAAAAACTAATCATGTACTATATGTTGGCTAATTTTTTTTTTTAAAGATTTTATTTATTTATTTGACAGAGAGACACAGCGAGAGAGGGAACACAAGCAGGGGGAGTGGGAGAGGGAGAAGCAGGCTTCCCGCTGAGCAGGGAGCCCGATGTGGGGCTCGATCCCAGGACCCTGGGATCCTGACCTGAGCCGAAGGCAGACGCTTAACGACTGAGCCACCCAGGCGCCCTT
>NW_027727481.1:0-314 GCF_054177405.1 Leptonychotes weddellii | reverse complement strand
GAACCTAAAAAGACATCCGTGACCTCACCTAGTAATAAGAAAATGAGCATCTTTAATGACTTTAAAACACCACTACTTTTATATATAAAAGTATACATATGGATACATATACATATAAATTGTAGTTAGCTCTACCTGGCATTAAATGCAGCCTTTTCACAATAGAAACAGCCAGACACAGCTCTTTGGGCTTCTCTTACAGGAGATAGGATCTTGCTTGGATATTTGGAATAACGTGGGTTCTCATGGCAAACCACTTTCACCCATCAGCTTAGCTTTCTCCCAATTCTTCCAGTCACAGAAGATGCCGAGGG
>NW_027727480.1:0-314 GCF_054177405.1 Leptonychotes weddellii | reverse complement strand
TATTAATTTTTATTTCTATATTCCCATTACTTTACATAGTATATGGTATAGGGACTCAAGATTTTTTTAAATGAATTTAAAAAATCAGACTATCACTGCTAATGAGCTATACAGCAAAGGAATATTAATGTCATGAAAAGAGTACAGTAGATGCAGGCTGCATTTCTATTATTTTAAAATAAATACATAATTTTTGCTTCTTTAGGACAAACAATCCAAAAAACTATACTGTCAGCTTTGGCACCAGAGTAAATCCCCCTTATATGCAACGTTATGTTCAACAAATTATTGTTCATGAAGACTACATCCAGGGT
>NW_027727479.1:0-314 GCF_054177405.1 Leptonychotes weddellii | reverse complement strand
TGCCAACAACCATTCCCATGCAACCAATTAGAAATTTCTTTCCTTATTCAACTAGCAATTCTTTCTGTATGGACGTCATGGAAAAACCAATTCTACTCATGATGTAAACAAGTCCTTTATTTATTTATTTATTTATTTATTTATTTATTTTCTTAACAATTCCTTAGTTCAAGGAGGATAAATGTTTAAGGGGAAAAAATGTAGTGAAGCACCTCAGTGAAAAAAACAAGACACATTTATGGATGTAGAACACAATTATATTTATGTAGATTTGGAAGGAAACTAAATCAGGAGGGGCCCTTCCTTTTTGGTCT
>NW_027727478.1:0-314 GCF_054177405.1 Leptonychotes weddellii | reverse complement strand
CAGATAACCTACACAATGGGGACAATAAAGCAAACACCAAATAATAGTGTTAAATTATTTTCATAGAAGTCAACAGAATAGAATGCAATAAAGTGAAAATGCTCTTCTCTCCTCTGACCAGAGTAGTTCTTTCCAGAAGACATTGTTACTGACAGTTCCTTGGGTATGCTTCCAGAAATTTTAGTAGATTTTAAAAGGTTAATGTTGGATTGGACATCATATTTATTTGGTCTAGGAGAAAGTTTCTTTACAGAAAATTAAGAATGCCCCTTCTGAAAAGGACAGGGAGCCATTTTGTTCATATCTTCCAGGCT
>NW_027727477.1:0-314 GCF_054177405.1 Leptonychotes weddellii | reverse complement strand
GGATCAGCACTGAAGAGTTGATTAGCTAAAAATGTTAGCCATGTAATTTGAATATCTAGTTTTAAATGATATGGATTTTTTTGTGGGGATAAAACCAATTTTTGAGGTATATGGTAAAAAAAAAAAAAAAAGCCCTGGACCTTGATATTCTTAATAAATCCTCACTTCCCAAAAAAAAAAAAAAAGCAAAGATCCAGCCAAAAAGAGAGGATTCTGGGATGCGGGGGCTGTTACAGAGTGGGGTGGGCGTGGCAGGGTGTGCCACACGCTTTCTCTCGTAACACCCTTCAAGGTGCGAATCCTCACCCTCATTT
>NW_027727476.1:0-314 GCF_054177405.1 Leptonychotes weddellii | reverse complement strand
TTATACTGGATTATCTCAGAAGGAGAGTACATAGAGGAATTGAATTACTGTTTCCTGAGGTCGGTAGGGACAGGGTCCTATTCCCAGTCAGAATCCCAGCAGGTGGCATGACCTCTGGTAAGGAATGCATGTAGGTGTCTGGGGGTCAAGTCCATACAGCTGTAGCCTTGCAAGCCTTGGGTCTGAGTTGAGCGTGGACGAAGGATACTACACAAGTAACGGAGTAGCCTACCTTCCAATAGGTCACGGGCTTGAGCAATGGACATGACAACTGGGCAACTAGAATGAACTCAAGTCAAGAATCCTTTTCTCCA
>NW_027727475.1:0-314 GCF_054177405.1 Leptonychotes weddellii | reverse complement strand
TTCATAATATTATAATCCAGATACTTATTTTTAATGATGAACTTTTTTTTAGATCTTGTAATTATTCATCTCTTTGGAATAAACCAATAAGAGAGCAATGGGTCACCATATGATAGTTTAAGTCCCAAACCTAGTTTTATTATGTGAAAGACCAAATTATTCCATGTAATAATCATAATATTAAGCGTTTAAGAAGCAATAAATCTATTTGGTTGCTGAAAATGATAATTTGAAGACTGAAGTCTGCATTCTAAAAAGCAGAGGCTGATTTACTATTCTATGGTATTTTAAAGATGCTAACTATTAGATTAAAC
>NW_027727474.1:0-5092 GCF_054177405.1 Leptonychotes weddellii | reverse complement strand
AGAGACTTCATTGTGTGTGCATGATGCCTCATGTGTGTGTGCGGCACAGTGGCCCTGCTCGAGAGGACAGCCCCGTATTGATAGCCCAGGACACTCAGTGTCTTTCCAAAAACAATAAATAAAACAAAAAGTAGAGTGTGGGGCCTGGATTATCAAAAACACAGAACCGTATAAAAAGAGGAGAAAACCCTAAATATTAGAACTAGGATGAGACCACATTACAGTGGTGGAGAAATCCATTCTTGTGCTATTCCTTTAAATAAAACCTCTGAGATAACAAGGTCATCAATCCTCTGGCCTCTCTACGCCACTGTTCCTTCCATGGGCATTTGCCATGTCTTTGCCAACTGCCTGCCTCTCCCAACCTGCTAAGATCCCCTATTCCACCATGCACTCCAGCAGCCTGGCCTAGCAGCAGATCCAGAAAATCTTAAACAAAGACTACTGGATTCCTGGTGATACCATGGAGGTCCCGCATTGGTACACCACGGGGAAGATGCCCACTGGAATGGTGATTTGGGAAATTCACATTTCTACATCAGAAATGTGCAAGAGCTCCATAAGAGGATTTGTTGATCGAACCCGAGGATACCCTGGCTCCCCCCCTTCATAAGAGAGAGGTCATCTGGGGAAGGTACCTGCTCTGCTGTATCCAGAAAAAGTCACAGGAAGCCTGCCTGCCATGGTCTGAGGATCCTTCCAGGCTCTCCCTTGCTAGTACTTGTGTGTTTCTCCAACATTGAATTTCCTGCCTTAGTTCCCATCTTGGTGTATTCTTTTTATCTATACGCATGGATTTTTGGTTTTAGACCAATTGCTCCAACTCAGACCTCACCCCACCTTCGGGATATCACTTTAAGAATTTTCACATTGGTTCGGTACATCAACCCAGTTAAGAAGCCTGTCTACAGCTCAGGATCGAACAGGCAAGGCCTCTCCTTCGTGCGACTGGGGACTGGGGAGAGACACTGGATATCACCTGGATAATGGGAATAAGAACAGTATAATTATTTTCATGCCATCCATTTTCCATCCTCCAACCAGCATGATTTTTTAAAAAAAGAAAAACCGATTATCTCATGCTCCTGATTAATTAATGCTTCTTACTACTCTTATGATAAAGATCTAAACTCCTAACCCGGCTTCCTCCTTCTGCCTTCCCCACTCTACCTTCCAGCGACTCCCCCATCCCTCCCCTGATGATGCCGGCCTTCTTGACCTCCTTGACCTGCTCAGTGACCTCCACCCGACACCTCTCTACCTTCCGCTCCTGGAGACCAGTTTCCTCTCCTGCACGGCACCCAGCCCACTGCAATTTTACACTGATTCAGGTCATGATTTGATTCACAGTTGTCTTTGTCCCAGGACTGTTGGTTTTCTGAAGTCAGTGAGTGTATTGTTACTCCCCAGCCTATCCCCAGAGCCTGCTTCCCAGTACCTCTTCAACTGAACACTGGTTTAAAAAAACACTTCTCTCTTGTTTCATATGCTAATAAGACATGAATTATTTCTAACAGACTCATTCAGAATGACAGTCTGCACTATGCTAGAACCATCACATAGCACTAGTAGTATGCAGTGGTTAGTTTGCATAATTTTCTTAAAAAGATCACTGAAGTCTTCTACAATAGCCTTCCAAAATCCCTAAAAAGCTAGGAGCTTTCATTTCTTGTGGACACAACGATAAACAAGGAGCAAAGAGTATGAACATTGTGTATCATTTCATTACAGAAATGTGCTTCCCCGAGACCCAGATATCCTATTATCACCTCACAGTATTAACCCAGACCAGAGGGGACCGAGCCCCACCATCAGGAATTTCTTCCTAAGCCAGGATTTCTCCAACTACAGCACTATTGACATTTGGGGCTGGATAATCACCTGTTCTGTGCATTGTGTGTTTTCTCTTATAATATCAGTGAAAGGACTTACCTCTTTCATAGATGCTGGTTCTAGGACAATCGATTTAGAGGAATACATATAAATTCATATGGACATATGACATAATAATCTCAACATCTAGAAAATCTAACAAAAATTCTAAATTCATATGTGCATGAAACAAAGCTTCATTATTTCAAATATCGTGGTGACTAGTGTCTAGCACAGTCGATTCTGACATCACTTCAGTCTTTACTTGTCCAATTAGACGAAGTAAATGAAATTATTTATGCTTACCTAGACTTTACATCTACAAAGTAAGCAAGTCTGGAAAATCAAATCAAAGCCAAATTTCAATATTCATACTCATCTTTATGTCTCTGGGGAATTTCTGACATTTAAGCCAGAGCAGTTTTAAAAGTACCTATTACAGGATTAAGTCACTTGCAGAGTTTGTAGCCTGGTATATTGGGGGTTTTTTATTTGTTCGTTTTGCTTTTCATTTGTGGGGGAGAGGTGCATGTGGTTTTAAAAGGGACAGTGACTTTGAATGTGAAATCACTTTGGCCAGTAATTCAGGTCAGGTGACTTTAGGGTCGTTTTTGGTCAACCTTTGGAAAGAAAAGGAAAACAACGATATTACTACTATGTTCTATGCACTGTACTTAATCATTATTATTGAGTCATCACAACAATTCTAGGAGTTGGGAGCCCCACCCCCATTTAACTAAGGAGAAAGTCAAAATCCTGAAAAATTGGTGCCCTACCTATGAAGTTAGGATGGCCGGGCAGAGCCAGAAAAAAAAATGAATTTTTTTTAAAGATTTATTTATTAATTTGAGAGAGAGAGTTCAGGGGGGTGGAGTAGAGGGGGAGAGAGAGAGAGAGGAAGTCCAGCAGACTCCATACTGAGCAGGAACCTGACACCGGGCTCGATCCCGTGACCCTGAGATCACAACCTGATCCAAAGCCAAGAGTCAAGCACTTAACTGACTGCACCACCCAGGAGCTCCCTATGCATGGTTTTAAACTGCTTCCCAGAGGCACTCTGCAGCTGTGGCTGGGTGTGTGTTTATCAGTGAGGATTTGCAACATAAGTAACTGAGCAAAGATGACTAGTACCCCATTATCCATCTTCCCTCCCCACCCCACCCCTGACTTGCCCAATGTCAGCACCTGTAGAAAACCAGTCTCAGATTATTCAACATACAAATAACTTTCCCCCTAAAGTGATAGTTTCTGGAAACAGTGTCTGTGGGAGAGGTGAGTCCATACTCTTCATTATCATGCCGGAGAAAATTCTGGGTCTAATGTACTCTTTCTTTCTGGTTTCACTCTCACTGTGGAAAGCAATGCCCTGGGTGATTTTCCTTATTTGCAAAGAGTTATCTTTCAGATAGATTAATGTCTTTCCTTTCCAAAAATTATATTATGATGATGACCTAACATGGTCTTTGCGGGGCGCCTGGGTGGCTCAGTCGTTAAGCGTCTGCCTTCGGCTCGGGTCGTGATCCCGGGGTCCTGGGATTGAGCCCCACATCGGGCTCCCTGCTCAGCGGGAAGCCTGCTTCTCCCTCTGCCACTCCCCCTGCTTGTGTTCCCGCTCTCTGTCTCTCTCTCTGTCAAATAAATAAATAAAATCTTTAAAAAATAAAATAGTCTTTGCTTTCTAAAATAGGTTTGTGGTTCTCTCTCTCTCTCTTCTCTCTCTCTGTCTCTCTCTCTCTTTCCCTCTCTCCCACTCCCTCTCTCTGAAAACAGATACACTGAAAAAAGATTAAAACTGGGTTTGGCACTCTTCTCCATAGAGAATATGGAATCTGTCAATTCTCTAACTACTTTCAGGATGAAGTCTAAATTCCCTTTTCAGGGAAAGTTCATATTCCTTTTATACCATAGAATAGATTTTATTTAATTTTACTTGACTTAGCTACTGGGATTGTTATCTTGAAGAACAACAACAGCAAAAATTCGTAATGCCTCTGAGCTTAAGAATGAAGGGTTCTTATCACATTTTAAACAATGAGGAAGTATGATTTCAAGATGAGCTAAAATGGAAAATGTAGTTATTTTTAAGTAGTATCTCACCAATAGTGTGGGAAAAGAAAAGTGATTTTAAAACACAACATCGCCACCTAGTGCTCTGCATGAAATTATGAAAACATTAGGAAGAGGGAAAGTGGAAGAATTTACCTTAAATCCTATCTGAGGTGGGCAGTCTAATAAATGTATGTATGCATAAATAAATAGGATGAAATGTACCACACAGCCCATGTCCATTATAGCACTAAGTCATGGGTAGGATTCAAGAAACCAGTGAGTGGTTCCACACTGTGAGGGGCATTTTTACAGATAATTTGTTTGCAAATTTTTAAAAATCTCATGTGTCTTTCCACTTAGAATTTTTGCCCATGTTCCTTCCACAAAGAGTCTATGCTGCCTGGGTCCACACAGTAGAATATGGAAAAGTAATTTAGGGTAGTTAAAAGAGTCCTTACAGAACATCTCATCCAGGGGCGCCTGGGTGGCTCAGTCAGTTGGGTGTCTGCCTTTGGCTCAGGTCATGATCTCAGGGTCCTGGGATTGAGCCCCGCATCAGGCTCCCTGCTCAGTGGGAAGCCTGCTTCTCCCTCTCCCACTCCCCCTGCTTGTGTTCCCTCTCTCACTGTCTCTCTGTCAAATAAATAAATAATTTTTAAAGAAGAACATCTCATCCTGTCTATACATTTTATAGATGAGGACACCCCACTCTGGGGAGATGAAGTAGCAGCCAGATGCACACAGCCAGTAATGGCGGATTTGGGACATTAATCCTATCGTGGGAGTGTGCATCTCTTCACCTTCCATGAGCTCCCCTACGTTTCAATTTTAGCATGGCTTGCCAGTGTCAGGTACTGAGTCAGCTCTAAGTTCCCTCACCTGGCTTTCCTCACGATCACCCACAGAATTACAGGGTACAGGATCCAAATGGGGCACAAATGACAGAAACCCCAGGATGAAGCACAATAGGGAGTGGTCTGGACTGCACTGAACTGGCAGGACCTATCAAAGCATTTGTCCTGGGGTTTGGCACTTTCTCTTTAAACACTTCAGAAGAGGGGCACCTGGGTGGTTCAGTCAGTTAAGCCTCTGCCTTCGGCTCAGGTCATGATCCCAGGGTCCTGGGATCGAGTCCCGCATCAGGCTCCCTGCTCAGCAGGGACCCTGCTTC
>NW_027727473.1:0-314 GCF_054177405.1 Leptonychotes weddellii | reverse complement strand
TACCCTCCCCAGTGTCCATCACCCAGCCACCCCATCCCTCCCACCCCCCTCCAATCCAGGAACCCTCAGTTTGTTCCCTGAGGTTAAGAGTCTCTTATGTAAACCAAAGGATCTTAACAGAGCATTTATTTCAGATGTACCAGAGACCATGCTTAACATGTTATGTGTGTTATGTCTTTTGGTCTTTTCAAGAATCTTTTCATATACACACTATTCTTTTTCCCATTTTATAGACTAAAAAACCAGGAGAAGTTAAAAATCCCCAAGGTTCCACAGCTAATAAATGGCACGGGTGGCTCTCAGGCCCAGCCCTC
>NW_027727472.1:0-314 GCF_054177405.1 Leptonychotes weddellii | reverse complement strand
TTAGGAATGAGATAGGAACTTCACTAAACTTGGAATCGCTAAGGACCTAAGTGCCACCACTAGAACCCCCACTTTCCATGAAACTGGCAATGTCAGTGGGGCATGGCTGGGGAGGCCACGCAGTGGTCCCTTTACTCTGTCATCTCCCAGGAAGTACATCTGACTTTCCATGTGGATTCAAATCTGACCCTCAAACCCACCAGCATCTCCTCCCCAATACACATGAGCCCCGGAGTTTGATGTTATTCCAATAGCTGACCTCTACCACGTGTCTTCACATTCTCATTACTGTCCCTGCATGAAGACTTAAGATT
>NW_027727471.1:0-314 GCF_054177405.1 Leptonychotes weddellii | reverse complement strand
GGGGGGGACCACCTGCCGGCTCGGCCAACTGCAGAGTGGGATCATTAAGCAGAAGCCATCTGCAAGAGATGCATGGCTTGGCCTTCCTCCCCAGCTCACTCATCGTCACTGCTGGGTACAAAACATCTCTTTTTTCCTGATCCAGCCCTGTCCCTTTACATAATCCTGTGCCTCATAATTACGTGTGAGGATGGGCCAATTCCCCCAAACACTGTGTCAGGCCATCGATTACATTCCCTTGCCGTTGCGCTGTGCCACTCAGTGGCCCTCGAGCCACCTGGCTGGGGGAGTGCAGCCCCTGGCCTCGATTTTTC
>NW_027727470.1:0-314 GCF_054177405.1 Leptonychotes weddellii | reverse complement strand
CAGGGACAGAGGTGTGTGCAAAGGACAGATAGCCTTGTAGCAGCTTTTCCCTGTGAGCCAAAATAGGCTTCAACCACTACAGAACTGAGCAGAGAAAAGAGATACGGGCAGACTGCAGATAACCTGGCTGCCGCTTTCCGTTGTCTGCCACAATAGATTCAAGCTTCCCTGTGACTGCTTTTCCGGGACAGAATGGAGGGGTAGGGGAGTAAGGGACTGAGTCGTGTCAGATGGCAGATAACCTTGTTGAAGCTTTTCCCTTGTGCATCTCAATAAACTCTAGGCTCCATGCCCAAACTGCAACTGCTTTTCTG
>NW_027727469.1:0-314 GCF_054177405.1 Leptonychotes weddellii | reverse complement strand
TATGTCAAGTCTCTGAGTTTTGGAGAGTGCTGGTTAGTGCAGCATAGCTCAGTCAATCCTGACTAATCCAGAGAAGGTGAGGAAATTGCCCAAGTTTTCCCAACTACTAAGAAGATTTAGACTCAAACTTCAGTTTGAATGCAGAGTCCCCACTCTGTTATACTGCTCTCCGTAAAATGTCATATTCGATCTTAATAAATTTATTAGAATGTATAATAAATTGGCATGACAAGATGAATTATTCCATTCATTTATTCACTTATTTTTATAATTCAATCAGGTGAATTTTATTGAGCACCCTACCAAATTCAAAC
>NW_027727468.1:0-314 GCF_054177405.1 Leptonychotes weddellii | reverse complement strand
TTTTGTGAAACTCCGTGTCCCCAAACCACAACACACCTTACATAACTTGTGCCATGGTTTGCTCTCCAGAAAGCTCAACAATTTTTTTCCTTTTCAGAGCGAGTGTGCGTGTGTGCCTGAAGCGGGGGAGGGGCAGAGGGAGAGGGAATCCCAAGCAGACTCCCCGCTGAGCATGGAGCCTGACCCAGGGCTCGATCCCACGACCCTGAGATCACAACCTGAGCTGACAAGACTCAGACGCTAAACCCACTGAGCCACCCAGGCGCCCCTCAACCTTTTATTAGAAAACACCGGGCTGTGTCCGTGTGCATGGG
>NW_027727467.1:0-314 GCF_054177405.1 Leptonychotes weddellii | reverse complement strand
CACACAGTTGTTACGTGAGCCTTGGTTCTGTCATCTTCGTGCTGGCTTGATTTCTCTAAGTCTCAGTTTCCTCATCTGCAAAATGGGGATGAGAATAATACCTACCTAACAGAGTATTTGTGAAGATTAAATGAAATTATGTGTGAAGCATAGGACACTCAATCAGTGATGCTGATTATTATGAACTAAACCTGTTCTCGGGTCCTCCCTTTACACTGAGGGGTAGGGGACTGAGAACCTGAGAATACGAACCTTCCTTATCTACGCTACAAGCATCAGAATGTTAGCTAAAGTATAGACCCAAAAGAATTGAT
>NW_027727466.1:0-314 GCF_054177405.1 Leptonychotes weddellii | reverse complement strand
GGATCAGCACTGAAGAGTTGATTAGCTAAAAATGTTAGCCATGTAATTTGAATATCTAGTTTTAAATGATATGGATTTTTTTGTGGGGATAAAACCAATTTTTGAGGTATATGGTAAAAAAAAAAAAAAAAAGCCCTGGACCTTGATATTCTTAATAAATCCTCACTTCCCAAAAAAAAAAAAAAAGCAAAGATCCAGCCAAAAAGAGAGGATTCTGGGATGCGGGGGCTGTTACAGAGTGGGGTGGGCGTGGCAGGGTGTGCCACACGCTTTCTCTCGTAACACCCTTCAAGGTGCGAATCCTCACCCTCATT
>NW_027727465.1:0-314 GCF_054177405.1 Leptonychotes weddellii | reverse complement strand
TTTTTTTATTATGTTATGTTAATCACCATACATTACATCATTAGTTTTTGATGTAGTGTTCCATGATTCATTGTTTGCGTATAACACCCAGTGCTCCATGCAGGAAGTGCACTCTTTAATACCCATCACCAGGCCAACCCATCCTCCCATCCCCCTCCCCTCTAGAACCCTCAGTTTGTTTTTCAGAGTCCATCGTCTCTCATGGTTCGTCTCCCCCTCCGATTCCCCCCCTTCATTCTTCCCCTCCTGCTATCTTCTTCCTTTTTTTTTTTTTAACATATATTGTATTATTTGTTTCAGAGGTACAGATCTGT
>NW_027727464.1:0-314 GCF_054177405.1 Leptonychotes weddellii | reverse complement strand
TCACAACAGTCCTTTGATGTAAGTGCAGTGACTGTTGTCACTGTACACGTGAGGGAACAGCTCTGTTTAGTAAGAAATTTGCTCTAAATTGCACAGCTAGAAAATGACAGAGCTTGAACTTGAATCCAAGGATAACTCTGAAGCCCAAACTCTTACACAGTAGAGGGAGTAACATGAGCAAGGAGAAGAAGGAAATTGCCGGACATGTACGGTCAATAGTGAGTAGTTTGGCTACAGGATAAGTTTTGTGAGGCAAAGTAAAGGGGAGTTTAGCTAGAATGTTGTGGTTTTCTATGGATCTCTTTTCCACCCAG
>NW_027727463.1:0-5092 GCF_054177405.1 Leptonychotes weddellii | reverse complement strand
TTTTTTTTTTAAAGATTTTATTTATTTATTTGACAGAGAAAGACACAGCGAGAGAGGGAACACAAACGGGGAGTGGGAGAGGGAGAAGCAGACTCCCTGCCGAGCAGGGAGCCCGATGCGGGACTCGATCCCGGGACTCCAGGATCATGACCTGAGCCGAAGGCAGTCGCTTAACCAACTGAGCCACCCAGGCGCCCCATATTCATACTTTTAAAATTATATATTTTATCTATTAGTTTCTGAGATAGATCAATTAAAAGTCTTCAACTATGATTGGGATTTGTCTATTCCCTTATTTTTTTGTTGATTAGGTTTTATTTTTTAAAAGTTATATCACTAAGTACAAAAAGATTGGGGACATCATTTCTTTTTAGGTAGTATTTTCAAATTACTATGCAATAGCCCTTTTTTGTTATGCTTGATGCTTTTTGCTTTGAGTTTTATTTTGTCTGACTTTAATAGTGCTATATCTGGTTTCTCTTTGATAGCATTTTATTCTTTAATCCCTTTAAAACATTTACTTTGAAATATTTTTGGACTTGCAGATAAGTGGTAAAAAGAATTCAAAATATTCCCACACAGTTGACCCTTGAGCAATATAGGTTTGAATGGCATGGGTCCACTTATACGTGAGTTTTTATATATATGTACATATATATAGTACAGTACTCTAAATGTATTTTCTCTTCTTTATGATTTTTTTAAAAGATTTTATTCATTTATTTGACAGGGAGAGACACAGCAAGAGAGGGAACACAAGCAGGGGGAGTGGGAGAGGGAGAAGCAGACTCCCCACTGAGCAGGGAGCCTGACGCAGGGCTCGATCCCAGGATCCTGGGATCATGACCTGAGCCGAAGGCAGACGCTTAACAGCTGAGCCACCCAGGCCCCTCTTCTTTATGATTTTCTTAATAATATTTTCTTTTCTGTTGCTTACTTTATTATACGAATACAGTATATATACATGTAATGTACAAAACACATAATGTGTTAATCAACTACTTATGTTATTGGTAAGGCTTCTGGTCAACATAGGCTATTAGTAGTTGAGTCTTTGGGGAGTCAAAAGTTACACATGGATTTTCAAGTGCACAAGGGTTCAGTGCACCTAGCCCCTGAGCTGTTCAAATGTCAACTGTATACTCTTTACCCAGAATCCCCAAGTGTTAGCATTTTACCATCACTTTACCCTTGTATGTGTGGGATAAAGACAAACACTTTTTTCCCCCTGAAATTTGGAAGAGTAAGTTGTGGACATGCTGCCCTTTTATTCCTAAATAATTCTATATTTATTTCTTAAAAGCAAGGACAGAAAGTACAATTATCAAAATTAGGAAATTAATATTGATATAAAGTTATTCTCTAATCTACAGATTTTATTGAAGTTTCACCAATGTTTCCACTAATGTTATTTGGCAAAGATAATAACTTTTTCTCTGGTGAAGGATCTGGTCCAAGGTCACATGCTGTAGTTAGTTGTCATTTCCATTCCTTTTCATCTTTTTACATGATTTTGTTTTAGGTGTGTCTCCTGTGAGTAGAATATAGCTGGATTAATTTTTTTTAACTCACCCTAAAATTCTTTGAATTTTCTTAAGATAATATAACCCATTCACATTATTGCTATTACTAATTGATTTGGACTTTCCCTGACATCATTTATATTTTCTGCTTATTTAATATTATCTTATTGTTTCTTTCCTTTTTTTCTTTCTTCTGTCTCTTACTGAGTTAATGTGTTTTCTTTGTTTAACTTTTTTTTTTAATGATTTGAAGATTGAGTATTCTATTTCTATTCTTATAACAGTTACTTTTAATTCTTTAACATATATACTTAAATTTTTATTTTTTTCTTGGAATCCAGGATTAATAATTATCTACATCTCCCCCTACAGCTCAGGGAGATGTAGATAATTATTAATCCTGGATTCCAAGAAAAAAACAAAAGATAATAGTAAAGATAATAATAGTCTTAGCAAGCCCTATCTTACTTTTTCCACCCTTTTCTGCTATCTCTGATATTGAATTCGCTTAAGATTTTTATTTCCAAATTTTCATTTAAGAAACAATTAATAAATCAGTAATTTATTTTAAACCAAGCAACTCTCTTTACCCTGTGAACTGTAGCCACATGAGGCTTCTTTCAGTTCCTTGGACATTCTCTGTTCCTTTCTGCATTAAGATGCTTTCACATGCTGTTCCCTCTGTTTGGAAGGCTTTCTCCTCTTCCATCCAATTTAGATAATTTCTACTTATTCTTCAAATTTAAATTTAAAAGTCACTTCTTCAGAGAAACTTTATCTGCCTCATCAGATTAGGTTAGGTCCTCACTGTTATAAATTTTCTTAATATTTCGTACTTTCCCACAGTATCATAATTGTAATTTAAAAATGTTAATGGAAAATTTCAAGCTTAGAAAAAACTTGAAAGAATAGTATAATAAATCCCTGCATTTATATCACCCAATTTTAACAATTAACTAAATTTCAGTCATTATTTTGAAGGAAATCTTAGACATCATATAATTTAATTGCTAATATTTTGGCATTATAATTATCATTTGATAACTAATTGTGAACTATATAGTTATTTGATAACTAATTGTGAACTATATTGTTCACTGACTATCTCTATTGCAGAACGTAAATTCCATGAGTTCAGGGATTTGATTGTCTTGTTCTAGCTCAGTGCTGTAAATGAATGGAATGTTACAGATTACTGGAGAAAACAGGAATATGCATTTAGCATATTGAGAGTTCAGCACAGCATTTATCATGTTCTCCCACAGTATCTTTGATGGTCTAGAATTAAGAACAATTAAGTGACTCCATTTCTTGTTGATTGATTGCAGCCAAATGGATTAATGAGATGGTGGTTTTTAGTGGTGCATTCTCCCCATGGTCTGCTCTTATCCCATATATATATCTCATATATATATGTATGTTCCATATATATGTTCAGTCAATCAATGACTTGGGTAAGTATTTTCTCAACTATGGGAGGCATTTTCCAATACTGGGAAGCAGAGTCAGAATCCAGAAATGATTCTGACAGCTTGAGGTGACAGACAAAAACCAGTAAGAGAAATTTAGTAGTAGTAACTTAACAGTCTTATACTTAGGGCCAAAAGACACAGTTGCAGGAGCTTATGATGGGGGAACATGTGGCTTAGCAGCAGCATGTGTCAAAAATACCCAGTGTCCACAATGTAGTGAGAAGATAGTTCAAACTAGATTTTCAGCCTCATAAGTGTAGTGCGACCATTCTAGCCTTCCCACTTCCATTGGGTGCTGTGCTGACACTGCCTGGGACCTTGTAAAGCAGCTAAGTCCCCATCAGGCTCAGCAAATCAATGCTCTTGTCACTCTTGCTTTAGTTCTTTAAAACTCCTGTAGGATAAGCAAATGGTGAGTTGGAGGCCCATAAAAATTAGATCCCATTTGTTGAGTCCAGTGCTAAATGCTTTATAGGCACTCTGCATGATTATGAAAATGAAAGAAAGTGAAGGGATTTAAAAATTTTATTTATTTTATTATTTTTTATTTTATTTTTAAAATATATTTTCTCTAAAATTCGTATTCATTAAATAATGAACAGATTAACTGCATTTATAAGATACATGTAAGGTTTAAGGAATGATGGTGAAACAGATATCAGTGTCTCCACTCACAGCTTAAGAACCAGAACATTCTAGGGAATTCTAGGGAATTCTCCTTCCTAATTCCACTTCCCTTCTTCAGAAGAGGCCATTATCCTGAATTTTGTGCTTAACATTTTCTTGCTTTTCTCTTTAATTTTACCACTCTGTATGTATTCTTAAATAATATGTTGTTTAGTATTGCATGTTATCACCGTAAAAATGGAATCATAGGATATGTACCTTTCTGTTTCTTGCTTTCCACCCCTCAACATTATATATTCCATGTTGATGCCTGTGGTTAGTTTATTCATCATGCTGTGTAATATTTCATTTTAGGAAAAGACCACATTTTATGCTTCTGTGTATTCATGGACTTTCAGGTTGTTTCCAGCATTTTGCTTTTACAAATGTTGCTATGAACATCCTTGTACATGTCTTGGTGCACATGTGAAATCATTTTTGGAGGACATTTGCTTATGTGTCAACTAAGATTATTAGGTTGGGGTGTGTCAATTATACTCAAATAAAAAAATTTTAAAAAGATTAGATTGGGCTGTACCTCCTCTCTATCACCCCCCTGCACCCTGGCAGCCATGACTTCTGACGCATTCAAGAGGTAAGGCTTACGGGGTGGCTCAGTCATTAAGCGTCTGCCTTCGTCTCAGGTTCATGATCCCAGGGTACTGGGATCGAGCCCCACATCGGGCTCCCTGCTCAGTGGGGAGCCTGCTTCTCTCTCTCCCACTCCCCCACTCCCCCTGCTTGTGTTCCCTCTCTTGCTGTGTCTCTGTCAAATAAATAAAATCTTTAAAAAAAAAAAAAAGAGGTAAGGCTTAGGAAAGGTCTAAACTGACAATTGTTCCTTGGTCTTTGAAGCTGTTTTAAGGCTAATTCTTTCTGAACCTAGTAGTGATCAGACTTTATTGGGCACAACAGTGGATATTTTTTTTTTGGAGGCGATCCCCCACATTGCTGGGAATCTCCACCTATAGACGCCTTGATAGGGGTGAGCACACTGCCTCTGGCTGGCCATTTATGAGTTCCTCAATAACTCCTGGACAACTCTCCATACATCTTTAGCATCTGTCTAATGAGTTCATTACACTATGCCATGTGACTCTCATTGGCGGGATCCAAGACTGCTCCACACCTGCTTGTATTCCCACTACATTTACCCTGCCACCCTTTACCCCCATAATGATGGAATGTCAGATGCTTGATAGAAAATGGAAAGTGGGGCATTTTCAAAAAAATTTTTTTTTTTTTTTTAAAGATTTTATTTATTTATTTGACAGAGAGAGACACAGCGAGAGAGGGAACACAAGCAGGGGGAGTGGGAGAGGGAGAAGCAGGCTCTCCGACGAGCCGGGAGCCCGATGCGGGACTCGATCCCAGGACCCTGGGATCATGACCTGAGCTGAAGGCAGTCGCTCAACCAACTGAGCCACCCAG
>NW_027727462.1:0-314 GCF_054177405.1 Leptonychotes weddellii | reverse complement strand
GGAGATCAAGCCCATGACCCGGAGATCAAGAGTCACACATTCCACTGAGTCAACAATAAAATATTTTTAATTAAGATATGTACAATGATTTTTTTAGACATCATGTTGTTGAACACTTAACAGACTACTACATAAAAGTGTAAACTTTTACATGTTTAGGAAAACAAAAATTTCATTTGACTCACTTCACTGTGATACTGCTTTATTATGGTGGTCTGGAACAGAACTCGCAATATCTCTGAGGTAGGCCTGTATGTACAAATATTAATTCATTATGCAGTACACCTGAAACTAATATAATGTTGTATGTCATT
>NW_027727461.1:0-314 GCF_054177405.1 Leptonychotes weddellii | reverse complement strand
TGGCATTTTATTTTGTTCATTAAGAATTTTGTGCACTAAACATAAATGGCCAAACAATTTGCTAAACTTAGCTTTCATTTCTGTAATGGGTTTGAGAGTAGTTAGTGAGCTATAAAGAAATGCAGATTGAAGTAAGCAAGAAATTATTTGGCCATATTTCTGTAAATGAGTACATTTGTGTCCTCATATCAAGAGAACAAGCCCATGTTGAGTAGCCACATTCTTTTATGTTGCAGCTATGGATGGTAACCCTCTAGAATACAATGGTTTCTATCCTTCTGCTATATCCCTGCATGCTGCTAAGTTTTTTTTTT
>NW_027727460.1:0-314 GCF_054177405.1 Leptonychotes weddellii | reverse complement strand
TTTTGTCTGGCTGCTTCATAAAAAAAACCCTTAACTAATCATTGACCCTATTTAAAACAAATTGAGTGGGTGGATAGCCTCTGCTAAGATGCAGAGAAAATAATCTAAATAACTGTTGAATTAAGGAATCTCTTAGGTACAATATACTGTATTTTCACCCTCAATGAACATCTCTTTAAAGTACTGTGAAATCTCCCCCTCTCTCTCTCTCTCTTTTTTTTTTTTTTAACATATATTTGATACATACACTTGTGTGGAAAGCACCAGCATGTTGAAATGCTCTTTACTGATTGATTGGTCTCTTGCATGAGGAT
>NW_027727459.1:0-314 GCF_054177405.1 Leptonychotes weddellii | reverse complement strand
TGGGTGTTATGCACAAACAATGAATCATGGAACACTACATCTAAAACTAATGATGTAATGTATGGGGATTAACATAAGAATAAAAAAAAATGCTCGCTCTGGCAAGAGCTGCTGGATTAGACTATTAGTCTCCCGTTCTTGTTAAGGGACTTTTATCAAACTTGTAATGGTCTGGTATACACATCCTCGGTAATTCCTATTCCATAGGGACCTACATGGATCTAGATTTTTCTCCCTTCTGCTTAACCAAAGTGTGGTTACTGAGCACAGTTGCTTTGTCCCCTAATGTTCTTCTGATGTGAGACCCACCAGAG
>NW_027727458.1:0-314 GCF_054177405.1 Leptonychotes weddellii | reverse complement strand
CCGGGATCGAGTCCCGCATCGGGCTCCTTGCTCAGCAGGGGGTCTGCTTCTCCCTCTGACCCTCCCCCCTCTCATGTGCTCTCTCTCTTTCAAATAAATAAATAAAATCTTTAAGAAAAAAAAAAAAGAAAATATCTCAGCTGATCTACGGGAAAAGTTCTTGCTCACATGGAGATCACTCCTACAGGCGACCATGGGAATGATGGAGAAAAACAGAGGGAGAGGCCTCCAAGGCAAAGGTAAAACCTGAGGTGGGGACAGAAATCAGGTCACCAAACTCCTTCTCCTCACCCTTCTCCTTGTCCCAATTTCTT
>NW_027727457.1:0-314 GCF_054177405.1 Leptonychotes weddellii | reverse complement strand
GCTCTGCAGGAAGCCTGCTTCTCCCTCTCCCACTCCCCCTGCTTGTGTTCCCTCTCTCGCTGTGTCTCTCTCTGTCAAATAAATAAATAAAATCTTTAAAAAAAAAAAAATAAATAAATAAAAAAAATAAAAAATAAAATCATCAGTGCAGTAAGAAATAACCAGCCCTTTTCACAATCTTTGTATTCTTCATTTCCACAATAACATCTATGGTGGCAGCCTTTTGTGTTATCTTTTAATGAACTGTCAAATGCGAAGCATGGGCTAGTGTAAGACTTTAGAACTTCTAGGAGCCTGCAGACACAAGGTGAGCT
>NW_027727456.1:0-314 GCF_054177405.1 Leptonychotes weddellii | reverse complement strand
ATTTGTCTATTTCGCCATGATATCATTTTACCCTCAGGAAGTTTAACATTGATACATTAATATTACCTAATCTATAATCCGTATTTAAATTTCTCCAATTACTCAAAATTTCTTTTATACCTATTTTAAGGACCCCACTCTGCATTTACTTGTCTCTTTACTCTCCATGATCTAGAATAATCTCCCTCCTTTTTTTTTTAAAGATTTTATTTATTTATTTGAGAGAGAGAGAATGAGAGACAGAGAGCATGAGAGGGAGGAGGGTCAGAGGGAGAAGCAGACTCCCCGCCGAGCAGGGAGCCCGATGCGGGACT
>NW_027727455.1:0-314 GCF_054177405.1 Leptonychotes weddellii | reverse complement strand
TTTCAGATTGAACACTTAATAGCTTCTCAAGGCTAAGAAGCCAAGCCAAATACTTGCCATCAGATTTGCCTGCAATAGTGTAGATTTTGGTTACTTCCTCTCTTCTTGAGCACCGCAAAGTATCTTGATGTTCTTGAGTATGTCAGGAAATTACTTTCCTTCCTTACTTGGTAAGGCTCCCAGGAACCTTGTAAGCAAGTTCCCAGGTCAATTTTTCCAAGGGGGTAATTGGCTCCAAAAAGTCAACTTCAGTTCCTTAAAGCTGTCTGGTCATATCTGAGTCTATGTATGTCTCTCTCAAATATGATATTCCA
>NW_027727454.1:0-314 GCF_054177405.1 Leptonychotes weddellii | reverse complement strand
TGACTTCCAGTTGAATGTTTAGATTTCTCAACAAAAGGGCCCGAACTCTGTCAGTTAGGTCCTCCATCAAGGAGCCCATCTTCCAGAGGAAAAAATAAAACAAGACAAAACCAGAGAGGGAGACAAACCATAAGAGACATTTAATCACAAGAAACAAACTGAGGGTTGCTGGAGGGGAGTGGGGTGGAGGGATGGGGTAACTGGGTGATGGGCATGAAAGAGGGCATGTGATTCAATGAGCACTGAGTATTATATGTGCTGATGAATCACTGAACCAATAATATATTATATGTTAATTAATTGAATTAAAATAG
>NW_027727453.1:0-314 GCF_054177405.1 Leptonychotes weddellii | reverse complement strand
GCATTGTCCCCTTCCCACAAAACACAGCCCCGCCCTGGCCACCCTGCGACTGTGATGTCTTAACAGTAGCTCCCCACCATGGCCGCAGTGCTCAAAGTCCTGACGTGTGCGCGTCGTCCCAGTTCCCAGGAGATGCGGCTGCTGCGGCCTCCGGGGGACACTTTGAGAACCACCGCTGCATTGCATGCCCGGTCCGGTTCGGTGCCCGTAGGTGCAGACCCTGAGATGGAGCTGGCATGGTAAGAGGCTTGTCGGGCCAGGGCGCCTGTGGAGGGAAGACAGAGGCGGAGGGCCACGGCCGGCCGGCCATGCAG
>NW_027727452.1:0-5092 GCF_054177405.1 Leptonychotes weddellii | reverse complement strand
ATACCCTCCCCAATGTCTATGACCCAGCCACCCCATCCTTCCCACACCACCCTCCACTCCAGCAACCCTCAGTTTGTTTCCTGAGATTAAGAATTCCTCATATCAGTGAGGTCATATGATACATGTCTTTCTCTGATTGACTTATTTCGCTCAGCATAACACCCTCCAGTTCCATCCACGTCATTGCAAATGGCAAGATCTTATTCCTTTAGATGGCTGCATAATATTCCACTGTATATATATACCACATCTTCTTTATCCATTCATCTGTCGATGGACATCTTGGCTCTTTCCACAGTTTGGCTATTGTGGACATTGCTGCTATATACATCGGGGTGCATGTACCCCTTCAGATCCCTACATTTGTATCTTTGGGGTAAATACCCAGTAGTGCAATTGCTGGATCGTATGGTAGCTCTATTTTCAACTTTTTGAGGAACCTCCATACTGTTTTCCAGAGTGGTTGCACCAGCTTGCATTCCCACCAACAGTGTAAGAGGGTTCCGTAGAGCTCCTCTTAAAACAAACACTCAAATAATTCATAAGCAAAAAATGAGAATAAACTCCTGGGATGCCTTCTGAATATATATTGGGTGCCATTGAAAAGAACCACTATATGTAGTGTAATACTTATAGGACAATGCAAACCAGTCCAGGGCAGAGACCATTTATAAATCCATGAAGAATTTCCAGCAGTGTCTGTGGAAGTAGGAGTCAATATACAGTCCCACTTTATGGGTTCATAGTATGTTATGTGTCATATGCTTAGGTTGGTGGTGTGGTAAAGAGGGTATAGCTCTCATTCTATATCATCCATGTCATATAACTTCCTTATCTGAATTCTGTCTACTTTCTTCATAGTCTCCCTAAAGAATTTCTTTGGGCATTATTTTTGATACTTGTAATGAAAACCATTTGAAAATATAGAAATATGGCAATATTTAGGCATAGAGAAAAGACTGCCTCACTCACTGGAAATATTATAAAACATAGTGATTGAATTAGAATCAGGTTTCACAATTGTAATTCAAGTTCAGAGGTGACTCAGCAGTAACTTTGTGCTAAGTTCCAGCATATTAGATGAGAGCATTTTATAATCTCGCCTGCTTGGATAAGCATTGTTTTTAGAGATAAGAATAGACCTGAGTCTGAAGGTAGAAATCTGCTATACTCAGGTAAAGTGGAGAGTGAATAAGTCAATGACCCTTGGTCTAGTATTGATATACTCTAAGTGGGATTTATGTTTCTAAAAGTAGGTCACTATTTGGACTTGCCATGAATTCAGTATAATTTATTTGATTTATAAAAGTGATGGTGAAATGTGATGATGAAAAGTTGGGTAAAATGAACAATTTGGCAGTTACTGCTAAGAGAGATAAAGATAAAAAAAAACATGAAAAACTAAGATAAAGGGACAATTATATAAAATAAGGGCCAAAAACAAGTGCTCACTCCTCGCTGATACTGAGATTAGGAAATGAGAACAGATTAACATTACTTTGACAGAAATCAGTCTTGAATATATGAATTGATTTCCCAAATTAATAAAAGTCTACTCAAGCTGTGATTCAGTGGGTTTTTTTTTCATTTGCTCTTTCATTTAGTTAGGTGAGAATCTTCTAATACTGTCACCAAAAAGGGCACTTAATTAGTCCTTAAATTTTGAAAATCCTTCCTACTCTTCAAAGAAACCTCAAGTTATAAGTATTTGTACCAATTAATTGTGAATCTTGTTTATTGAAACTGAAGTTTGGAATTGTAGCTCATAAAAATTAAATAGAATTCTATGTATTGGATAAGTAACTGTGGGTTAAACTGTACAGAGTGAAAAATTATCTTTTGCATCTTGGAAAATTGGTATTGTAGCTGATGTCCCTTTGACCCTTGTCCCATACTCTTTCCCCTGCCTGAAATCACTACCTCCTGCTTTCCCCTATCCTATTGCCCTCTGGTCTTACCTTTTCAGGAGCATTTTCTGATTCCCTAAGACTAGGTGAAGGTTCCCTTCTTTGACTTGCATCCCATTGGTATTTGGTTCTACTGTAGTATGTGTCACATTGTATTATAAATGCTTTTTATATTCATTTGTCAATCTCAATAAAGTGGATTTTTTCCCCTTAAAGCAAGTGGGTCTTTGCGTAGAGCACATACTCAAAAAGTATGGATAAAACAAAACCATGTTTTAGTGCTTGATACCAACTATGTTCCAGGCACAAGGAAGTAAAGAAGTAAGACTTTCCACTCTCTCACCCCTCTAAGAGGAGTAGATACATGCTCAGTGAGAATGGTGGGTGGAGCTGAAGTACAATCTGAGGGTCTCAAGAAACTGGTCTTGTCTGTTCAGTCAGGAAACCTGCTATCAGCCAGACTGAGCAGATACAAATCTTGTTGTCTTAGATATCTTTTGATGTGCATTTTGATTGTTATGGGCCAGCCAGACATAGTCCTGACATTTATGGAGAGTTTGCTAGACATTCATGTGCTGACAGACATGTCCATGAACAAGTCATATATACAAATACATACACATGTACATGCATAAATATAAAAAACTGCTTGACATTCTTACATTTCCAAAATAGCACTGGAGACTGTACTCAAACCAATCAATCATAATCTAAGCATTTTAGCTAGTTTTATATTTCAGTCAAGTGACCTTCAGTGACTGGGTATCTGATTGAAGAATCCCACCTTCTAGTGAAGAATGTCCTGAGCATCTCTTCCCAGAAAATATCTCCATCCCTTACTAAAGTATAAGATCTCTAGAGGTAACAATTACTTCATTAATTGTTAATTCTTCATTTTCCAGTACCTCATAGGTGCTCATCTAATTTATTTGTATAATTAGTAGCAGAACTATAGGTATGGTGCATATAGTAGTTGTAGTGAGTTGCAAGATAGTGGTATTTGATGTCAGTTTACTAAAGATTTAATATGGTGGCCTCCTGATTTTGTCTTTCAGATTTTTTTTTTCTTTGCACATAGAATTAATTGGTAGCTTTAAGTTAGTACTGAGATACATGAGATTTATTTATTAATTATTTATTTATTTATTTATTTTTAATTTAATTCAATTAGCCAACATATAGCACATCATTAGTTTCAAATGTAGTGTTTAATAATTTATCAGTTGCTCATCACATCACATGCCCTCCTTGATGATTCATGAGATTTAAAACAGGAGTTTTCTCCTTAATTAGAATATATGACTTTATTCAAACAGGTAAGGATTAGTAAACATTTAGCAGCTATGCAATAAAAAAATTTAAAACATGGCTTTTGTATTTAGTTTTATTTAAACACTACTAAATTTAACAATATTCATTTTTAGTAATAAACTGAGTTTCCATATCTAGGTCATTGCTTCATTTCACCCTTTTCTTCTACTTAATTTTGACTTAAACCTGTTGTCAAAATATTAAGTGAGAGCTCTAAGGCTAGATCTGTATCTACATTTAGAATTTTTTTTAAAAAATTAATTTCCTGAACTCTGAAAAACAAACTGACGGTTCTGGGGGGGAGGGGGGTGGGAGGAGGGGTTGGCCTGGTGGTGGGTATTGAGGAGGGCACGTTCTGCATGGAGCACTGGGTGTTATGCACAAACAATGAATCATGGGACACTTCATCTAGAACTAATGATGTAATGTATGGGGATTAACATAAGAATAAAAAATAAATAAATAAATAAATAAATAAATAAAAAATTAATTTCCTGAGGTACAATAGGTTACAAATACTTCATCAAAATGAATGGGAAATTGAACAGGGAATTAAAAGAAAATAAAATTGAAGAGCAGCTTCCCTTAGTAGGAAATGAAGAGGCAGATGTGTTGTGTTCCTCCATGAACCCAACCAGTTTTATGGCCATAAATTTTCTCTTATTTTAAAATAAAAATATTTATTTAAATAGTAGCTTTTAAGCAGACTCTTCAAATAGAATATTTTGGAGTCAGTTAAAATAAACTTGCCTTTTAAGAGACTTACCATAGTAGCCACATCCCAGCCACCTGGCATCTAGGAAGAAGCAATCCAAAGAGAGGAAGAATCCTGTCAGAAAATGTGTTAAATATTGAGAATACAAAGGTAAATTGGACACGGATCCTAATTCACTGAGAAGGTGATATTTAAAGTGAGTATTTGGAAAAATCTTTTTAAAAAGATTTTATTTATTTGAGAGAGAGAGCACACACATGAGCACAAGCAGGGGGAAGGGTAGAGGGAGAGGGAGAAACAGACTCCCCACTGAGCAGGGAGCCTTTTCTGGGGCTCACTCCCAGGGGACCCTGAGATCATGACCTGAGCCAAATGCAGATGCTTAACCCACTGAGCCACCCAGGTGCTACCCCTGGAAAAATACCTTTTTAAGGAAGATTACTGTCCAATGCAAAAACTCCTAAGGTGATACTTCTGGCATGTTTGAGAATACAGGAAGGGCTACTATACTGAATAAAAGGAGTAAGAGTTTGACTTCTTCTTTGCCGATTTGGATGCCTTTTATTTCTTTTTGTTGTCTGATTGCTGTGGTTAGGACTTCTAATACTATGTTGAATAGCAGTGGTGATAGTGGACATCCCTGCTAAGGTGTTCCTGACCTTAGGGGGAAAGCTCTCTAATCTTTGACAAAGCAGGAAAGAATGTCTAATGGAAAAAAGACAGTCTCTTCACAAATGGTGTTGGGAAAATTGGACAGCCACATGCAGAAGAATGAAACTGGACCATTTCCTTACACCACACACAAAAATAGACTCCAAATGGTTGAAAGACCTCAACGTGAGACAGGAGTCCATCAAAATCCTAAAGGAGAACACAGGCAGCAACCTCTTCGACCTCAGCCGCAGCAACTTCTGCCTAGAAACATCGCCAAAGGCAAGGGAAACAAAGACAACAATGAACTATTGGGATCTCATCAAGATAAAAAGCTTTTGCACAGCAAAAGAAACAGTCAACAAAACCAAAAGACAACTGACAGAATGGGAGAAGGTATTTGCAAATGACGTATCAGATAAAGGGCTAGTATCCAAAATCTATAAAGAACTCATCAAACTCAACACCCAAAGAACAAATGATCCAATCAAGAAATGGGCAGAAGACA
>NW_027727451.1:0-314 GCF_054177405.1 Leptonychotes weddellii | reverse complement strand
GAGATGATAATTAAATGATGAAAAGATTATTTAAAAAAATTTTTTTAAAGATTTTTTTTTTAAGTAATCTCCATACCCAGTGTGGGGCCCGAACTCATGACCCCAAGACCAAGAGTTACACTGCTGACTCAGCCAGCCAGGGGCCCTAATGATGCAAAGATTATTTTTAAAAAGATTGTAACCAATCAAAGAACAAACATTTTTCCATAACCATTGTGTCAAAGAGGAAATCAAAACTGAATTGTTAAATTATTAACAAATTATATAAAACTTACAAGATACATTCAAAACTCTTCACAAGAGAAAATAGATAG
>NW_027727450.1:0-314 GCF_054177405.1 Leptonychotes weddellii | reverse complement strand
TGTGTGTGTGTGTGGTGTGTGTTGTGCACCCTCTCAGGGGGTCCTGGGACCTGTGCATCCTTGTCTCTGGCTCAGTTCCAACATCCCAACCACAGGGCGAGGCCCCGACGACCAGAGCATTGGAGCAGAAACTCAGCTGCCCCTACAGACCCCCGGGGCTAGGGTCGTGTGCAGTCCAAGCCACAGCACACACACACACACACACACCCAGCACAGAGAGTGGGACCTACATGGGGCTTAGCAGATCCGATCATACGTGGACACACGGCCCCTATGCTTACACACTCAGTCGTCACCCATAGGCGAAATTACAC
>NW_027727449.1:0-314 GCF_054177405.1 Leptonychotes weddellii | reverse complement strand
TTTAATAAAACCACGAGCTAGCTTATTGAATTTTCAGCTCAGATGTATAGCATTTTTTTTAGGCTACATGCTTTCCAGTTCTCCTTGATGATTTCAGAACAGGGCTAATTTTAGATATTTGATTATCTATTTCTTTGTAAGAAGATAAAGTGATAAAATACATGATTTTCCCATTCTATTAAATTCTTTTGGCTGCAAGGGACTGAGGTTTTCTCATTTTACTTAAAGCACCAGGATTATTTAGTAAGCTACACATGTATGATAACCCAGGGCACTTCTTGGGGTAGGCATTGTTAATTCGTGCACCTTCCACT
>NW_027727448.1:0-314 GCF_054177405.1 Leptonychotes weddellii | reverse complement strand
TTTGCTTTAATAAGCCATTTTCTTGATTAAAAAGCCATTAATACCATTCCTTTTTAAACTGTGCTTGTATTTCTCAAGCACATTTAAATTTTACAAGTGTTTATTTCCTAAGAGGAAACTAAATTTAGTCAATATTTTTCTAAGAAAACAGTCTTTGATTCATGGCAAGTCACTACTATTAAACTTTTAAATTAAAAAACAAAGAAGTATAATAATAACTAGTTGTTAAAAATGAATCTAGACTTAGATTGCAAAAGCAATTTTAACAGGAAATAAAATTAGGAATATTTTTGTGACACTCTTGTATCAATTCT
>NW_027727447.1:0-314 GCF_054177405.1 Leptonychotes weddellii | reverse complement strand
GGTCTGATCTTAAATATCACCCCCTTAAAGATATACACATATATTTTATTTCTTACAATTGGAGGGACAAGGGCAATTTTGTCCCTCCATTTACCTTGGGGTAAAAAGGTCTGGTGACCTTTTTTATTGTTCTAACCAGGTAAGGGGGCAGCTACTGGCATCTGGGGGTAGAGGCCAGGGATATTGTTAAATATCCTATCATGCACAGGACAGTTTTACTCCTCCCCACCCCCCAAAAGAATTATCCAGCATGAAATGTCAGTATTACTGAAGTTGAAAAACCCAGATCTAGTTCCACCATTATCCTGAAAGCT
>NW_027727446.1:0-314 GCF_054177405.1 Leptonychotes weddellii | reverse complement strand
TCTCCTGTTGAGTTTGTAGGTGTTCAGAATGGTTTGATCCCTATCCAGCTGAATTCCTGAGAGGAGACGAAATCCAGGTCTCCTACTCCTCCGCCATCTTGCTCCGCCCCCTTACGTATCTATTTTTGCTTGAAGCTGTATATGAACAGAAAATTTACTTAGATTCCTTTTTATTTTCTTACCTTTATAGGTTTTTTTTTAAAAAACAGACATGCATTTGCCCATCGTTTCCTGTTTGCTTTCAAAGGCAAACATCAGCCTCAGCCTCTTCCCTCGGTTTTCTCTATTGCTCAATAACCAAAACCAAATACTTC
>NW_027727445.1:0-314 GCF_054177405.1 Leptonychotes weddellii | reverse complement strand
GTCCCCTCTGCCAGCCACAGAAACCAGTTCTCTGGGGGCTGGGGCCACAGGGAAAGGACCACAGTGGAACCCGGGATTTCCCCCTCGCTCAGGCCCCTAGGAGGGCCCTTTCCATTCTTCTTCCTTCTGTGTTCAAGAGGAAGGATGACACAGATCTGGAGACTTTTTCTCGGATGAAATAAATACATTGTTCATTCCGGTAACCTCTACATTTTCAGGCCTTTTGCAACTGTCCACCCTTTCATGTTTCAAACCCTGTCAAATAGCATGAAAATCATTCACGATCATGATTTGGGTTGCTTGAACTCTGATCC
>NW_027727444.1:0-314 GCF_054177405.1 Leptonychotes weddellii | reverse complement strand
TTTTTTTTTTTTTTTTTTTTTTAAGATTTTATTTATTTATTTGAGACAGAGAGAATGAGAGAGAGAGAGCACATGAGAGGGGGGAGGGTCAGAGGGAGAAGCAGGCTCCCTGCCAAGCAGGGAGCCCGATGCGGGACTCGATCCAGGGACTCCAGGATCATGACCTGAGCCGAAGGCAGTCGCTTAACCAACTGAGCCACCCAGGCGCCCTAGACTACTCATCTTAAGCATACACAAAAATCAACTCAAAATGGATTAAAGACTAGAATGTAAGACTTGAAACCATAAAACTAGAAGAAAACATAGGCTGTAAG
>NW_027727443.1:0-314 GCF_054177405.1 Leptonychotes weddellii | reverse complement strand
CATCTGTTTTTGGCTTTAGAATCTATTATTGCCAACTTGGCTATAATTAAGTTTTAAGTTTTGTTATGATTCCTGATTCTATTGGGTCCTGTGGTTTAAAACCTTCTGATATTTTTGACAAACTTCCAAAAAATTCGGTTCTAAATGCAGTCTCCTTGACCAATTAGGCTTATTTATTTGGTATGTCAAATTACAAAGAAAGCATTGTCAGATAAGTGATAATAAACCTTTTTGGGTTATATCACATGGGTGAATGCTAAAACTGTCCTAGAAATTATATGAAATTCCTGAAATTTTAATATGTTTGTATATTG
>NW_027727442.1:0-314 GCF_054177405.1 Leptonychotes weddellii | reverse complement strand
GAGATGATAATTAAATGATGAAAAGATTATTTAAAAAAATTTTTTTAAAGATTTTTTTTTTAAGTAATCTCCATACCCAGTGTGGGGCCCAAACTCATGACCCCAAGACCAAGATTTACACTGCTGACTCAGCCAGCCAGGGGCCCTAATGATGCAAAGATTATTTTTAAAAAGATTGTAACCAATCAAAGAACAAACATTTTTCCATAACCATTGTGTCAAAGAGGAAATCAAAACTGAATTGTTAAATTATTAACAAATTATATAAAACTTACAAGATACATTCAAAACTCTTCACAAGAGAAAATAGATAG
>NW_027727441.1:0-5093 GCF_054177405.1 Leptonychotes weddellii | reverse complement strand
GAGGGGTAGACGAACCATGAGAGACGATGGACTCTGAAAAACAAACAGGGTTCTAGAGGGGAGGGGGGTGGGAGTATGGGTTAGCCTGGTGGTGGGTATTGAGGAGGGCACGTTCTGCATGGAGCACTGGGTGTTATGCACAAACAATGAATCATGGAACACTTCATCTAAAACTAATGATGTAATGTATGGGGATTAACATAAGAATAAAAAAAAATTAAAAAAAAATAAAATAGCACTGATATTTCAAGGCTTCAAATAAATAATTTTATACAAAAAAAAAAAAAGAAAAAAAAAATCAAGGATGCTTTCCTTTGTCCACAAATGTATTAAAGGGGGTTGTGCAAATAAGCACAAACATATTTTTCTACAAGGGCGACTGTTAAAAATGTTCGGCACTTTTCAAATAATATGTGTTTTGAATGAATAATGCCATACATTATGCTATTTATGTGTTTTTTGTTCAGATATTGTCTTATTTAATAATTTAGTTCATGTACATTCAGAAGTACATTTCAATTCATAGATATATTAACTCTATTCATATATTAATTCATCTATAGCTGTATTTCTTATATATGAATCATGTACTCATAAATGGTAATACTTGTCAATGGGTAGATGAATATAGATATGCATGTATGTACATAATAAATCAGTATCTCAAAATTTAAAAACTGGAAATAATTAGCTGTAGCTGAGTTTGGGGTATTTTGCTTTTCTTTCAACAGCTCTCATTCCTTACATACCACATGATAATATTATAGATCACATAGGAACAGAGTATTCACATGTTGCCAAATGCTTGAAGAATGTGCTTTTCACCTAAGAAGCACAGAAAGCACAATGACAGAGGGGTAGAGAATCAATGCTCCTAAAGAGTTGTGGGCAAAGACCTATATAATCCACTTATAAGTGTTATTTTTAAAATTATAGAGTCATAGAATTGGCATTTCCCCCAAACTTAATTAGATAATTTGTGAAATGACAGGAAGTTCTTCTGTTATGACGCTCAGGACTAAAATTAGTCCTGATATCTAATTTACAACCCTGCAGAGGTAACTGATCCCGTTGAATGGTCATTTTTTATCTTTTAGAAGTAGTGCTAGGGTGATTTACCTTATTATTTGAAAAGATTTTAAGGTGAAATTAGAATAAAATTATTAAAAAATACAACAGATTCCTGAGCTTGAATAAAACTTCAAGGTTTCAAATTATGTATTTACTAATTATTGGTTTGACAGACTATGGTTTTGAAGCAGTAAAATATGTCATCAGTGTTAATCATTAATAATCTGGAGCTGAGATGAGTAAATGTGAACCTTTACAAGGCTCTCGGGAGGCGCACAGAGTTCAGAGGTTCAGTGTTCCAAATCCCTTGAATCCTACCAGTGCAGCATCTTGTCTTCTCTTTAAATGTTAAAAAACTGCCTCATGCTCTGGAATAATCCATCTCCCCAGAATTCTTCCTGGTTAACAAAGATCAACAATGACCCAAGCCCTACCTTTACATTTTTCTTCTATTGATGCCCAGAATGCTCCGTAAAAGTTGGAACGAAGAGCTGAGGGCGAGGTTGGGGAATTGTCAGGAGAAACTGACTGGCGGTGTATGGGACATGCTGAGCCACCTTGAAGAGTTAGCATGAATGTGGCCATAACCATGACCCCACGTACTGCTCTGTCTTGTAGGATCAGAAAGTGATTTCTAACCTGAAACTGATATAACACTGTATGCTAACTATACTGGAATTACTAAAAAATAAAAAAGAAAGAAAGTGATTTCTTTGCTCACCAAAATTGGATCTATCTCTGAGGGAGAACTCAAAATAACAAAGATTCAAAACAAGCTTATACACACAAACCTACATAATTCTGAGCAGTATATTTAAAACTAGATTGCCAATGTATTACTTCATTAGAAGTAATATTAGAGGAAATAGAACTCTTACATATGCCAGAATATTCCTAATAGCAAAACCAGAACATCTTCTCTTGCAAGACAATTTAAGAGAAAGTCACATCATAATCAGAAATTTGCTTAAGAAGATGAAATTGAAGTTGAAGAGGTGGCTGATTACAAAGGAGAAAAAAAGTATGCAAGAGGCATGAAAAACAAAGAGCCAGTTTGTTAATTTTCAAAGAGCTTGTACAAATCAATAAGAAAAAAACAAATGTCAATTAAAAAAATGGGCAAAAAGACATATGCCTAAGAGGTAAAAACAATTCACAGAAAAGTAAGTACAGATCACCAGTAAACATATAAAGATGATGACTATCACACATAATTAAATGAAAGTCAAAATAAGATACAATTTTTATATTGAGTTTGGCAAAAAGGTAATCCAGTAATATTTAGCACTGGTGAGGATGTGAAGAAAGAAGCTATCCGAGACAAGATAAGTGGAACTAGAAACTGGTGCAACATTTTTGAAAGGAAATTTGGCATTGTTAATTGAAAACTTTAATTCATAAGACCTTTGACCCAGTATCTTTACAGTTCCGGAGTTACCCTAATAATATGCTTGCACAAGTATGCTAGAATATCTGAATGGGGTGTACCTTGCAACAGCAAACACCTGGAAAACACAAAATTCTCCATCAACGGCAACTGCCAATAAATTAATGTTTTGCACAGAATATTCTGCATCTGTGAAAAGAATGAGTTTCATCTACTGATGCTGATGTAGAGAGAACTTTAAGATGTATAATTAAGTAATATACACAGCATGCAGTATAAATTCTCCTTTGTGTATGTGCAATAGTCATACGCTTTACTGGAAGAGTACAGAGAAAACTTTAGGTGGTGGGAGATATTTATTTAACTTCCATTTTCTGCCTTCCTGTACTATTGGAAAAATTTTACATCATTTGTCTAGATTTCATTTAATTACATATATTTAAATAGACACATTGTGTATATACATGTGCATATATATGGGCACACACTTCTGTAAAGTATTCTTTGGCCAATAACTGGAAAGGATAGTCCGTATATGAAGATGACACCACCTGAATCTATTAGCTGAAGTTTTGTGGGTTTTTTTAAGATTTTTTTATTTATCTGAGGGAAGGAGAGAGGGAGCGAGCACAAGCAGGGGGAGCAACAGAGGGAGAGGGAGTAGCAGGGAGTCCGATGCGGGGCTCGATCCCGGGACCCGGGGATCATGACCTGAGCCGAAGGCAGACGCTTAACTGACTGAGCCACCCAGGCGCCCCTAAAGTTCTGTTTTCTGATCACTTCTTGATTCGTCACTGACTTTACCACATTCAAAATGCTCTTCTTTCATTAGTTGCTTATTATGTGACTTCGGATAAATTGATTAATATTTCTGAGCTTCTAAGTTGCTTTTAATGCTGTTTATTTATGCTTATTGGGGAAATGCTTATGTCAAGGAGATGCTATAAGGATTAAATAATAAAACTGCTATGCACATAGCTCAATGCCTAGAACTTAAAGGATGCACCATAAATGTTAGTGTTTTTTTTTTTTTGTTTTTTTTAATCCAATGCTTTGGGATTTTTTCCTCCACATTTCCCTTCTCTTCTTCATGACACCTTTCTATTCTACCACATGAGGCTCTGCTCCTGGGACTCCGAGTTAAAGTACTTTAGTCAACCATACTCAAGTATACTCTTCTGAGGTGGCTTGAGAATCTAACCACCATCTATAAAATTGTTGCCAGAAAATGACTCACAAGTTTAGTTTTGGAATGCAGTCCTTTGAAAATTGTAGGATGTCTGGACTGTGACTAACAGCATCACACAAAGAGGCATTCTCTCTCCATTCTGCTTATTATCTACAACTTAGTTATGCTTTTCACTGCCTCCAAAGAGTGTGATTGAGCTCTTGATAAAAATGCTTTCAATTTAAACACTGTGATAGCCAAAGCAAAACATTCATGGAGATTATGCTTTGCCTTCAACATAAGGAACCAACAATGTAAATTTATTGAGCACTTGCTATATGCCAGACACTGTGTCAATTATTTGATATGTACTATCTCATTTAATCTTCAGAGTAACCCTCTGAGGCAAACGTTGCTCTTAGCATCTTCTAAAACATGAAATAGACTCAGAGAGGTAAGCATGGACAAGGCCATGTAGGTTGTAAGAGGCCAAACTGAAGTTTAAAGCCAGGTCGATCTGGTGCCAAAGCCCGTGCTTTTTACTAGTGTTGCTAACTGATTAACGTGTGTACTCCAAAGCTGCATACTTCTTACTTCCCTAGCTGTTCTTTATTATTTTTTTTTCCTGTCAGCATTGGCACTACAGCATTTAATCCATTCACAGTCCTCCTGTACAGCTTTAAACTTGCTGTTTTAAGAAAGCTTTTCTGACCTTGGTAGAGCAATTTTTCAATGACTATCTTATAGAAGAAGACTTTTTTTGTTGGCAGAAGTCCTTATTTTTATGGTTGCCCATGTACTTGCTAAAAGCACTTGGAGTGGGTTTTCTATAAGTGTATCGTGTCAGGATGCTCACCACTCAGTTGCCAGAGGTGGACTGTGACCCTGAAACTCCTGCCCATACACAAAACATATCCACTAAGATTCCACGAGGAGGTTGGAGGCTGCCAGGTCGTAAGCACTGTTGCTCTCACATGGAGAAATTCAAGGTTTTAGAAAACATGATATAGGATCCTTAAGAATGTGCTTTTTATTGCTCTTTTTCCTTTATGGACTGTGGATACCTCACTCCTGTACTGGACCCAGGTCTGTAACTGTTTCCTTCAGCATTAGTCCTATGTGTGAATGTGAAGTGTCCAGAGTTGAATTTTTGCACGACTTTTTTTTTTTTATTATGTTATGTTAATCACCATACATTACATCGTTAGTTTTAGATGTAGTGTTCCATGATTCATTGTTTGTGCATAACACCCACTGCTCCATGCAGAACGTGCCCTCTTTAATACCCATCACCAGGCTAACCCATCCTCCCACCCCCTCCCCTCTAGAACCCTCAGTTTGTTTCTCAGAGTCCATAGTCTTTCATGGTTAGTCTCCCGCTCCGATTTCCCCCCCCTTTATTCTTCCCCTCCTGCTATCTTCTTCTTTTTTTTTTTTTTTAACATATAATATATTATTTGTTTCAGA
>NW_027727440.1:0-314 GCF_054177405.1 Leptonychotes weddellii | reverse complement strand
GGTGGAGCCGTCAAATAGAAGGCGCCTGGCTCCCTGACATGCGAACCACCAAACCAGCCCTGGACTACAGTCCTTAACCAGATGATTATATCAGAGATCAATAAGCTGCTTTTTTATCTACCACACTGTTGTGTTGGGTCTCTACTGCGACTGAACCTATAGCCTAATGAAGGAGGGAGTACGTGCACTGGTTATCCTTTGCTACAACAATGCTAACTGATAAACCATCCCCAAACTCAGCGGACTGGAACACCGATTCTCGCAGGATGGCCGGTACAGCTGTACTCGAATGCTCTGCCGGCTGGGTCAGTGCT
>NW_027727439.1:0-314 GCF_054177405.1 Leptonychotes weddellii | reverse complement strand
TCAAAAGATTTTATTTATTTATTTATTTGAGAGAGAGAGCACAAGCAGGGAGAAGCCGAGGGAGAAGCAGACTCGCCGCTGAGCAGGGAGCCCAATGTGGGGCTCGATCCTAGGACCCCGGAATCATGACCTGAGTCAAAGGCAGACATTTCACCAACTGAGCCACCCAGGTTCCCCATAATCTTTTTTTTTTTTTTAAGTAAAACAGTTTTAATTTTTAGAGTTTGGTTTGGCCCAAGGAGCCAGGCGATGACAGATATAACTGACATTTGAATAGCTAGATTAATTTAGAGAAGGATAAATTCAGTTTTGAC
>NW_027727438.1:0-314 GCF_054177405.1 Leptonychotes weddellii | reverse complement strand
CCTTCCAAGTGGCTAAGGATAAAAAGGCTGCACTGGATCATGGTAGATGGGATTTATTCCCCAAGCCGTTTGGAGCTGTGAGAAACTGAGGGATTTGACAGGGAGTGATACTTTGTGATGTAACTGGAGATAATCAAAAGATTTTTTACACATTATTTACACACTGTCTCTATCATTTCAATGGCACTCAAAAAAGCCTATCTGTTTTATAACAATCCAGTTCTCTGATTCTACAAATAAGTTTAAAAAAATATATTTCTATACAATACAGGAAAAATTGTGTGAAGTTCACATTTTCATGTTTAATGTATCAT
>NW_027727437.1:0-314 GCF_054177405.1 Leptonychotes weddellii | reverse complement strand
TATTTCTTTTTCATCACTGACAGTTGCAATTTGTGTTTTCTTTTACTTGATCATTTTTATTATGGGTATATTAATTCTAGAGTATTTTTGGTTTTTTTCAAAGAACCAATTTTGGCTTTCTTGATTTTCTCAGTTGTTTGTTTCTTTTCTATTTTATTCTTATTCACTAGCATCTTTTTTATTTCTTTCCTTCTACTTCTCTAATCTTTGGTTTGCTATTCTTTTTATAGTTTCTTGAGATAGAAACTTAAATTTTCATGTTTTTTTCCTAATATATGTACTTTAGGGAATTCTTTTCCTCCATTAACTGCTTT
>NW_027727436.1:0-314 GCF_054177405.1 Leptonychotes weddellii | reverse complement strand
TACAATGGAAACTTTATTTTCAAAAAACCACAGTGAGTTACACCACTAAAGCAAAGCAGGAAGAGTACTGGTGTCCTTACAAGGAGAGAGACACATGTGTGCCCACGGAGAAGCTGTAAGCCAGCAGCCACCATGGGACCCCTGTGCCCCAGGAGCTGAAGGAGCAGGAAGGATCCACCCCAGAGCCTCCAGAGGGAGCACAGCTCTGCCGACACCGTGATTTCAGAGCCTAGAAGCTTCCAGAACCTGAGACACTAAGTCCCTGCTGCTGCAAGCCACAAGCTCGTGGCCGTTTGTCATGGCAGCCCTGGGAG
>NW_027727435.1:0-314 GCF_054177405.1 Leptonychotes weddellii | reverse complement strand
TGGGGCATTTAGCCCATTTACATTCAGGGTAACTATTGAAAGATAGGAATTTAGTGTCAACCCTTATCTCTTATTATACGGGTATAACACTGTCATCAAATGGAGAGTGAAGAGTTTTGGAAATAGTTCAGTGTATGCTTTAAGTCTTACATTTTTTCTAGGGTACAACTGGAAAGGGCTTCCCTGTGCACTTTTCGTCAGCACATGGGACTAAAGGGAAACCATTTGAAGAGCTTATTGAATGTCCCTCTGTGTTACCTAATGTCTGAGTCATATCTGAGGAATATAAGTCAAAAGCCTGGATAAAGTGACCT
>NW_027727434.1:0-314 GCF_054177405.1 Leptonychotes weddellii | reverse complement strand
GCAGTCCTGCCGGGTGGAAGGCGCCGCACTGTGGTCCGCTTAGAGAACAGCACGCCCCGACTCCCGCTCCTCGAGCACAGGAGTCAGCATCGACTCTTGAATGTTTGGGGCCTGGCTCTGAGCTCCGTGGATTTCTGAGCTCTGTAAAACCGTCTGGGAGGGGGTCACTGTGGGCATTCGGGGCAGGACAGTCCTTCATCGTGGGGGCCCTGCTGCACGTCCCCGAGCCCAGCTGGTCACTGCTCGTCGGCGACACCTGCTGGCCGCTGCAGCTGCAGTCGATCACGTTTCTAGCCCCTGGGGTGGGGAGTTGC
>NW_027727433.1:0-314 GCF_054177405.1 Leptonychotes weddellii | reverse complement strand
ATCCTGCTCCCCGCCCCAGCTGGTCTTGGCTTTACTAGCTCACTCCGTAAGGGCCCTAAGGTAGGAGAGGTGCCTGACAGAGCTTAGGGGAGGGGGCTGGCTTGGGCCCAGAGTAGGGAAGTCACCTGGGCCTCAACCAGGGCTCAGAGGGCTGGGCCCTCACACCTGAGTTCCTACCTCCTGAGGACCCTGCAGCTCTAGGCAACACTGGGAAAGGCCCTCATGCTGGTTTCAGAGGCAGTGGGAAACTAGGGAGGTCTGTGTGGTGGGGGTGAGGGCACCCCTGTCTGGGGCCCTAAGGAAGTGGACATTCT
>NW_027727432.1:0-314 GCF_054177405.1 Leptonychotes weddellii | reverse complement strand
TGGGGCATTTAGCCCATTTACATTCAGGGTAACTATTGAAAGATAGGAATTTAGTGTCAACCCTTATCTCTTATTATACGGGTATAACACTGTCATCAAATGGAGAGTGAAGAGGTTTGGAAATAGTTCAGTGTATGCTTTAAGTCTTACATTTTTTCTAGGGTACAACTGGAAAGGGCTTCCCTGTGCACTTTTCGTCAGCACATGGGACTAAAGGGAAACCATTTGAAGAGCTTATTGAATGTCCCTCTGTGTTACCTAATGTCTGAGTCATATCTGAGGAATATAAGTCAAAAGCCTGGATAAAGTGACCT
>NW_027727431.1:0-314 GCF_054177405.1 Leptonychotes weddellii | reverse complement strand
TGCATAACACCCAGTGCTCCATGCAGAACGTGCCCTCCTCAATACCCACCACCAGGCTAACCCATCCTCCCACCCCCCTCCCCTCTAGAACCCTCAGTTTGTTTTTCAGAGTCCGTCGTCTCTCATGGTTCGTCTACCCCTCCGATTTCCCCCGCTTCATTCTTCCCCTCCCGCTACCTTCTTCTTCTTCTTTTTTTTTTCTTAACATATACTGCATTATTTGTTTCAGAGGTACAGATCTGAGATTCAACAGTCTTGCGACTTTCAACATTTAATAGCCTCACAGACATGGCTCCTTCAGGTGTAAAATATGG
>NW_027727430.1:0-5093 GCF_054177405.1 Leptonychotes weddellii | reverse complement strand
TTTTTTTTTTTTTTAAAGATTTTATTTATTTATTTGACAGAGAGAGACACAGCGAGAGAGGGAACACAAGCAGGGGGAGAGGGAGAGGGAGAAGCAAGCTCCCCGCAGAGCAGGGAGCCTGATGCGGGACTTGATCCCAGGACCCCGGGATCATGACCTGAGCTGAAGGCAGTCGCTTAACCAACTGAGCCACCCAGGCGCCCTCAATGTAGTTTTGATTTTAATTTCTGTGATGGCTAATGATGATGGACATTTTTTCATGTGTCTGTTAGCCATTTGTGTGTCTTCTTTGGAGAAGTCAGACAGGGCTTGTATTTAAGGAGAACATCGCACATTTAGTTGAGTAGCCTTGCTGGGTCAATTTGCACCAGTTTAATCAGTAGCCAGTCCCACTAATGTTATAAGCCCTCTTGTGAAGAAAGAATCTGCTAAAGCTTATTAGAACATGGATAATAATTCATTCCTATATATGTCCTTAAATAGGTTTGTACCAAGGCCATTCCCAGCAGGGAGCCATGAACTAAATGCAAGAAATGATAAAAGTCATTTTTAAGGATGGACCTTTCAAAATACGAATATGGAATTCTTTTGTGTCCCTACTTATTTAGTTGGAAGCATTTATGCCCAAAGTACCCGAATAAGTCTTTGTATGTTAGAAGCTGGATTAATACAGGGGTGAAGATGTACATGTTGGGGAAGAATTTAAAAGGTTTTTAATGCTATGAAGAGTTTAGGAAGGTAATCCTGAAAAAGAATTCCAGTGCTTAGCATAGTGCCTGCCACAAAATGAGGCATTATTATTATTGAGTAAATGTATAATGAATCAGTCAATCTGTAAAAGGTTTAGGAATGTCCAAGCATAAACCTGCTAAAAAACCCAGTACCTGTTTGAAACTATATTCAGTTGAACCTCAGAATTTGCCCTTGGGCAGTGCTATAATTTATGGTCCTTGAACTCAGAGGTCACTCAGTCAAAAGACAGCTGCAAATAGGCTTGCTTAGAATCCTGATTTATTAACCCTACTATTGCTGTGCCTCCTTTTCTTTTCTTGGTTTTATAGCTCTAAGAGAAAAGTGTTTGACTAGAGTTGTAACCAAATACACATCTTCTTCCACTCTGCATATCAGTGCAAACACTAGGATTATTGCTTAGCAACCTATCATAGCCAAGCACACTAGAGAAGCACTAGCAGTCTGCAGCAAGATAGAGAATGTCCTAGTTCATGTGTGAGTGCACATATGAACCATGGCACATGGGTAGATATTAAGTTGCTATGCATCTGTAGCACTACCTTTAGAGCAGGAGAGGATCCTCTTTGGGTTATGCTGGAGAGGGTAAAAGCAAAGAGAGTAACAGTAGAACCTGCAGACTTTAAAGAATTGCTCTCTTTCACACTTATTTAAAACAAGAACAAAATCATTGTATGTTAATGAGCATTGTGATGAACCAGAGTGGAAACATCCCCTCCCCCTCAAAAACGTGGCTAACTTGTTGGCAAATCCAACTGAGAGGTAAGGGAGAGCATTTATACTACCCTCCTTACTGCCCCCATATTGGAATAAGAGAATTAGCCAAAGAGGAAATAAAAACTTGGGAGGAGGTTCATAAATACTATTCACTATTGGACATCAGACATTCTTTAGATGAAATATTGGCTTTTCAAGAGTTTCCTCATACTCTACTTAATTTTTTCCTGGGCAGAAAGATGGATACTATCTAGGTAGGATATAAAAGTATTCTTCAGAGTATTCTCAATAAGGCTAGGGGAAATTTTAAATAAATAAATAAAACAAATTTAAAAATATTTGTGGGTAAACTCCCCACCAAAAATGAGAATGAATAAATCCATTGCAGTACAGTCATATAATGAAATACTATGAAGCAGTGAAAAATGAATGAACTAGTTATAACTGCACCAAAAATAATAAGATACCTAGGAATAAACCTAACCAAAGAGGTGCAAGACATGTACTCTGAAACTATATAAAACACTGATGAAATAAATTGAAGATGACACAAAGAAATATAAAGACATTCCATGCTCATGGATTGGAAGAACAAATATTGTTAAAATGTCTATACTACCCAAAGCAATCTATGGATTTAATGCAATCCCTATCACAATACTAAAAGCATTTTTCACAGAACTAGAATGAACAACCCTAAATTTATTATGGAACCTTATAGGACCCCAAATAACCAAAGCAATTTTGAAAAAGAAAAGCAAAGTTGGAGGCATCACAATTCCAGACTTCAAGTTATATTACAAAGCTGTAGCAATCTTAACAGTATGGTACTGACAAAAAATAGACACATAGATCAATGAAATGGAAAATCCAGAAATAAACCCACAATTATATGGTCAATTAATCATTGACAAAGCAGGAAATAATATCCAGTGGGAAAAAGTATCTTCAACAAGTGGTGTTGGGAAAACTGGACAGCAACATGCAAAAGAATGAAACTAAACTATGTTCTTATACCAATGCACAAAAATAAACTCAAAATGGATGATGTGAGATCTGAAACCATAAAAATCCTAGAAGAGAGCACAGGCAGTAACTTCTCTGACGTTGGCTGAAGCAGCTTCTTTCTAGATATGTCTCCTGAAGCAAGGAAGCAAAAGACAAAAATACACTACTGGGACTACATCAAAATAAAAAGCTTCTGTACAGAGAAGGAGATAATCAACAAAACTAAAAGACAACCTATGGAATGGGAGAAGATATTTGCAGACGACATATCCAATAAAGGGTTAGTATCTAAAATATATAAAGAACTGATACAACTCAATACCCAAAACCCAAATATTTCAATTACAAAATGGGCAGAAGACATGAACAGACATTTCTCCAAAGAAGACATCCAGATGGCCAACAGACACTTGAAAAGATGCTCAACATCACTCATCATCAGGGAAATGCAAATCAAAACTATAATGAGATATCACCCAGATATGGCTAAAATCAACAACACAGGAAACAACGGGTGTTGGCAAGGATGTGAGAAAGGAGAACCTTTGTGCACTGTTGGTGGGAATGTAAACTGGAGTAGCCACTGAGGAAAATAATATGGAAGTTCCTCAAAAAGTTAAAAACAGAACTACCCTATGATCCAGCAATCACACTACTGGATATTTACCCAAAGAATACAAAAACACTAATTCAAAGGAATACATGCACTCCAACGTTTATTGCAGCATTATCTACAATAGCCAAACTATGGAAGCAGCCCAAGTTTCCATCGATAGATGGATAAAGATATATATGCCACAACTCAGCCATCAAAAAGAATGAAATCTTGTCATTTGCAAAGACATGGATGGAGCTAGAGTATAATGCTAAGTGAAATAAGTCAGTCAGAGAAAAACAAATATCATATGATTTCACTCATATGTGGAATTTAAGAAACAAAACAAACAAGGAAAAGATGGGGGGTGAGTGAAATAGGTGATGGGGACTAAGGCATGCATTTGTCATGATGAACACTGGGTGATGTATGGAATTGTCAGATCACTATACTATACACCTAAAACTAATATAACACTATATGTTAACTAAGTGGAATCAAAATAAAAAATTTAAAAAATCAATGAACTAGATAGAGCTGTGCTTAATCAATAGAGATGAATTTCCAAACATAATATTAAGTATTAAAAAGGTCACAGAATACACATGGCATGAAATCATTTTTATAAAATTTAAAAGCAAGAAGAACAATATTATACTGCTTAGATATAATATAAACAAATGCAGGGAAATGATAAACATGAAATTCAGAATAGAGTTTCTATTAAAGTAGGGGTGTATGGGAGGCTTTAATATTTAGGTAATTTTTTTCTTAAACTAAGAGTAGATACATGGCTACCTATTATGTCATCATTATACTTACAGGTCTTAAATATTTACTAATAAATAAGATTTAAAAAAAAAACACTGCTCTATATTATGGAGGTTCTCATCTCTTGCACTTTTATTGCACTATTACTATTTAATGAGAGTTATTAATGATTGAGGCATGAATCAATAACTATTTTCTGGTTATCTTAAAAATAATGAGTATAAAAATAATTTCTGTATCTATTTCTTCTTTTCTTCTGCATCCACAAAATAACAAAAGCAAAAGACTTTAATAATACATGGCCCTCATCCTATTGTGGTTCAGCTGGGCACTGTTAACCTTTTTCAGCACACAGAAGTAAATTGACCACTGCGTAATATTTGAAAAGGCCTGAAACTACTTCATCTCCATGGCCATGTCAGAAAAAACTTAATATTCCCATTAAGTTTTTCATGCCAATCACCTCAGCAGCCATGGATATATATATATATTAAAAAATCTGATAGCTTATTTTTTAAATTTTTTATTTTTATTTTTTTATTTTTTAAAGATTTTATTTATTTATTTGAGACAGAATGAGAGAGAGAGAGAGAGAGAGAGCTCATGAGAGGGGGGAGGGTCAGAGGGAGAAGCAGGCTCCCCGCCGAGCAGGGAGCCCGACGCGGGACTCGATCCAGGGACTCCAGGATCATGACCTGAGCCGAAGGCAGTCGCTTAACCGACTGAGCCACCCAGGCGCCCCTTAATTTTTTATTTTTTAAAATTTTATTTGATTATGTTATGTTAGTCACCATTTATTACATAATTAGTTTTTGGTGTAGTGTTCCATGATTCATTTTTTTTTTAAAAGATTTTATTCATTTATTTGACAGAGAGAGAGAGAGAACAAGTAGGCAGAGAGGCAGGCAGAGGGAGAGGGAGAAGCAGGCTTCCCGGTGAGCGGGGAGGCCGATGTGGGGCTCGATCCCAGGACCCCGGGATCATGACCTGAGCCGAAGGCAGCGGCTTAACCGACTGAGCCACCCAGGCGCTCCCCATGATTCATTTTTTGCGTATAACACCCAGTGCTCCATGCAGTACGTGCCCTCCTTAATACCCATCACCGGGCTAACCCACCCCCCACCTCCTTCCCCTCTAGAACCCTCAGTTTGTTTCTGAGAGTCCATAGTTTCTCATGGTTCGTCTCCCCCTCCGATTTGCCCCCCTTCATTTTTCCCTTCCTACTATCTTCTTCCTCTCTCTCTCTTTTTTT
>NW_027727429.1:0-314 GCF_054177405.1 Leptonychotes weddellii | reverse complement strand
AGGTCTCCTACTCCTCCACCATCTTGCTCCGCCCCCCTATTTATTTATTTTTGAGAGAGTGGGGTGGGGGCAGAGGGAGAGGGAGAGAGAATCTCAAGCAGATTCCACGCTGAGTACAGAGCCCGACACGGGGCTCCATCCCAGGACCCTGAGATCATGACCTGAGCTGCAACCAAGAGTTGGACACCTAACCGACTGAGCTACCTTCATGGTTGATTCCTACCCTGCTCCAATTCCTGCCATAGGACCTGCTTTCTGGGGAATCTTAGTAATTTGAATCTTGGCCAAATAGGTTGAAAAGAGATGCAGGAGTT
>NW_027727428.1:0-314 GCF_054177405.1 Leptonychotes weddellii | reverse complement strand
TTGTATGGATCACACTCTTGATGTCAAATCTAAGAACATGTAACCCTAGATTCCAAAGATTTTCTCCTTTTTTTCTAAACATTTGATAGTGTTATGTTTCACATTTATTTAAGTCTGTGATCCATTTGAATTAATTTTTGTTTAAGAGGTAAGGTTTAGGTTGATGTTGAGTGTGTGTATGTGCACACACATTTGCGTGTGTCTGTGGATATCCAATTGCTCCAGCACCATTTGCTGAAAAATCCTTCCTCCATTGAATTGTTCTTGGGATTTTGTAAAATATCAGCTGGACTTATTTATGTAGGAAGAGGGAA
>NW_027727427.1:0-314 GCF_054177405.1 Leptonychotes weddellii | reverse complement strand
TACAAGCACGGTCAACAATTTCCAGTTAAATCCTAATTACTCTGGAATGTATTACTTCTCACACATTTATAAGCAGCAATCATCTGGTTATTAGGAGATATAGCCTGACTCACCTCCTTTGGTAAATAACATTTTAAGAGTGTATCTTCATAGACGCCAATCTGTGCTACCTTCCTAGACTAGAATTTCTTTCACACAGTCCTTCCATTTTGTGAGAATGACTTAGACTTATTATACGCTAAAGAATCAAAGGCAACTTAAATCACTTTTATCATGACCAGTGACGTCATGTTGGAGAGTCCAGACATCACTGC
>NW_027727426.1:0-314 GCF_054177405.1 Leptonychotes weddellii | reverse complement strand
TTTTTTTTTTTAAAGATTTTATTTATTTATTTGAGACAGAGAGAATGAGAGACAGAGAGCATGAGAGGGAGGAGGGTCAGAGGGAGAAGCAGACTCCCTGCCGAGCAGGGAGCCTGATGCGGGACTCGATCCCGGGACTCCAGGATCATGACCTGAGCCGAAGGCAGTCGCTTAACCAACTGAGCCACCCAGGCGCCCTAAGCACTTTTCTTAAGTTATCTTATTAAGTACTTATAATGACCCTGTAAAGTGGATATCATCATCATCATCATCATCATCACTGTTTATTGTGCTAAGAGCACATGAGATCTACT
>NW_027727425.1:0-314 GCF_054177405.1 Leptonychotes weddellii | reverse complement strand
CTCTCACTCTGTCTCTCTCTGTCAAATAAATAAATAAAATCTTTAAAAAAAAAATAAAAGGCAACCTACAGAATGGGAGAAGATATTTGCAAATGTCTTATCAGATAAAGGGCTGGTATCCAAAACCTATGAGTTCTTTATAGAACAAAAAATCCAGTCAAGAAATGGATACAAAACCCAAAAAATCCAGTCAAGAAATGGGACGATGAACAGACAGTTCTCCAAAGAAGACATGCAAATGGCCCACAGACACATGAAAAACTGCTCAACATCAGTTGGCATCAGGGAAATACAAATCAAAACCACAATGAGAT
>NW_027727424.1:0-314 GCF_054177405.1 Leptonychotes weddellii | reverse complement strand
TTTTTTTTTTTTTTTACCTAATGCCATATTTTATGTACTGTGGCAAAATACATATCACTTAAAATTTGCCATCTAATCTTTTTCAAGTGTACAGTTCAGTGGTGTTAAATGCATTTGCCTTGTTGTGCAATGATCCCCACCATCCATCTTCATACCTCTTTTCACTCTGTAAACTGAAAGTCTATGCCCATCAAACAGTGACTCCCCATTCTCCCTTACCCCAGCCCCTGGCCACTATCATATTTCTGTCTCTATGATTTTGACTGCTCTAAGTACCTCATATAAGGTTTAAGATTTTATTTCTTTTTTTTTTT
>NW_027727423.1:0-314 GCF_054177405.1 Leptonychotes weddellii | reverse complement strand
GAGGGTGCCTGGCCATGGGGATCCTACACCGCAGGTGAGTGACAGCCTTGCGCGCTGCAGATGGGGCGCAGACTCACAGACTGGTAGCGGCGGGGAAAGGACTTTAGGGCAGCCCCTGGGACGGAAACCCTGAGCGGTGGGGTAGCACCTGCGAACTGCAGCCCCCAGGTTGGAAACCCAGAGCAGCAGGGTCGCGTGCATGCATGAACTGGGAGCAGCTGGGGGTTTTAGAAGCACAAAAGGCAGAGAGAGCCCGGAACTGGAGGCAGGACTGGGAGCGCTGCAGAGGGGCGCACAACCCAGGCCGCTGCAGT
>NW_027727422.1:0-314 GCF_054177405.1 Leptonychotes weddellii | reverse complement strand
TTTTTTTTTTTTAAAGATTTTCTTTATTTATTTGAGAGAGAGAGAATGAGAGACAGAGAGCATGAGAGGGAGGAGGGTCAGAGGGAGAAGCAGACTCCCTGCCGAGCAAGGAGCCCGATGCGGGACTCGATCCCGGGACTCCAGGATCATGACCTGAGCCGAAGGCAGTCGCTTAACCAACTGAGCCACCCAGGCGCCCAAAACCACAAAGAGAATATTACTTAACCTCCAGTTTAGCAAAAATCCAAGCATCTGATGGTGTGTGTGTGTGTGTGTGTGTGTGTAATTAAGGATTTTATTTTTAAGTAATCTCT
>NW_027727421.1:0-314 GCF_054177405.1 Leptonychotes weddellii | reverse complement strand
CTGCTGGCTGCATTCCAGTGGTTTTGGATCATTGTGTTTTTATTTTCATTTGTTTTCATGTAATTTTAATTTCTTCTTTGATTTCCTGAGGGATTGACTAATTGTTTAGAGCGTATTATCTAAGCTCTATGTATTTGTAGTCTTTCCAGATTTTTTCTTGGTTGACTTCTAGTTTCAGCATTGTGGTCAGAGAAGGTGCGCGGTATGATATCAATATTCTTGAATTTGTTGAGGCCTGTTTTGTGGCCTAATATGTGATCTATTCTGGAGACTGTCCCATGTGCACTTGAAAAGAATGTGTATTTTGCTATTTT
>NW_027727420.1:0-314 GCF_054177405.1 Leptonychotes weddellii | reverse complement strand
GGTGACAAAGAGCCATCCAGGTGCTGCTTACAGATTTCTTTCCTTTCTTAGGAAATCCGATCCCACATGAAGTATCCTGTTTCTTTCACAAACGGTTCTAAACGTTACAGAATTCATCTTTGTTTTGAGCCCTACCTGGACCTGTTAACGACTTTTACCTGGTTTGGTCCACTGCAGCAATGGTGGAAAATTCTAGTTTCCCTTCAGTGTTTCTTTGGCTCTCAGATTCATCAGATGTTTTCCCGGCGTGGCTCACTCAGAGTCAGGACAAAGCCCCCATAGATGAAATCCCCAGATGTGATCCCGAAAGGGGT
>NW_027727419.1:0-5093 GCF_054177405.1 Leptonychotes weddellii | reverse complement strand
TAACGACTGAGCCACCCAGGAGCCTGCACTGTATCATTCTTAAAGGGTCTATCCAACAATAAGATCTAAGAACTGTAAATATCTATGCCCCCAACATGGGAGCAGACAACTACATAAGCCAACTGTTAACCAAAATAAAGAATCATATCGATAATAATACTTTAATAGTAGGAGACCTCAACACTCCACTCTCAGCAATAAACAGATCATCTAAGCAGAAGATCAACAAAGAAACAAGAGCTTTGAATGACACTTTGGACCAGTTGGACCTCATAGACATATACAGAACATTCCACCCTAAAACAACAGAATACTCATCCTTCTCGAATGAACATGGAACTTTCTCCAGAATAGACCACATACTGGGTCACAAATCAGGTCTCAACCGATATCAAAAGATGAGATTATTCCCTGCATATTTTCAGACCACAGTGCTTTGAAACTGGAACTCAACCACAAGAAGAAATTTGGAAGGAATTCAAACACTTGGAAGCTAAAGACTGTTCTGCTTAAGAATGTTTGGGTCAACCAGAAAATTAAAGAAGAACTTAAACAATTCATGGAAACCAATGAGAACGAAAACACATTGGTCCAAAATCTATGGGACACCGCAAAGGCAGTCCTAAGAGGGAAATACATAGCCATCCAAGCCTCATTTAAAAAAGTAGAAAAATCCCAAGCTAACCTTACACCTAAAAGAACTGGAGAAATAACAGCAAATAAAACCTAAACCAAGCAGGAGAAGAGAAATAATAAAGATTAGAGCAGAGATCAATGAAGTAGAAACCAGAAAAACAGTAGAGCAGATCAATGAAACTAGAAGCTGGTTCTTTGAAAGAATTAACAAGATCGATAAATCCATGGCCAGACTTATCCAAAAGAAAAGAGAAAGAACCCAAATTAATAAATTACAAATGAAAGGGGAGATCACAACCAAGGAAATAGAAACCATTATTAGAAATTATTATCGGCAACCATATGCCAATAAATTAAGCAACCTGGAAGAAATGGATGCCTTCCGGAAACCTATAAACTACCAAGACTGAAGCAGGAAGAAATTGACAGTCTGAATAGACTAATAACAAGTAACAAAACTGAAGCAGTGATCAAAAACCTCCCAAAAAACAAGAGTCCAGGGCCAGATGGATTCCCAGGGGAATTCTACCAAACATTTAAAGAAGAAATAATACCTATTCTCCTGAAGCTGTTAAATAGAAACAAAAGGAAATCTTCCAAACTCATTCTATGAGGCCAGCATTACCTTGATCCCAAAACCAGGCAAAGACCCCATCAAAAAGAAGAATTACAGACCAATGTCCCTAATGAATATGGATGCCAAGATACTCAACAAGATCCTAGCCAATAGGATCCAATAGTACTTTAAAAGGATTATCCATCACAACCAGGTGGGATTTATTCCTGGGATGCAAGGGTGGTTCAACATTCACAAATCAATCACTGTGATAGAACACATTAATAAAAGAGAAGACAAGAACCATATGATCCTCTCAATTGATGCAGAAAAAGCATTTGACAAAATACAGCATCCTTTCCTGATTAAAACTCTTCAGAGTGTAGGGATAGGGGGAACATTCCTCAAGTTCATAAAAACCATCTATGAAAAGCCCACAGTGAATATCATTATCACTGGGAAAGAGCTGAGAGCCTTTCCCTTAAGGTCAGGAACACGACAGGGATGCCCACTCTCACCACTGTTGTTCAACATAGTACTAGAAGTCCTAACAACAGCAATCAGACAAAAGAAATTAAAAGTATTCAAATTGGCAAAGAAGTGAAACTCTCTCTTCCCAGATGACATGATACTTTATGTCGAAAACCCAAAAGACTCCATCCCTAAATTACTAGAAGTCATTCAGCAATTCAGTAATGTGGCAGCATACAAAATCAATGCACAGAAATCAGCTCCTTTTCTATACACTGACAAAGTGACCGAAGAAAGAGAGATTAGGGAATCGATTCCATTTACAATAGCACCAAAAAACATAAGATACCTAAGAATAAACCTAACCAAAGAGGTAAAATATCTGTACTCTAGAAACTACAGAACACTTATGAAAGAAACTGAGGAAGATACAAAAAGATAGAAAAACATTCCATGCTCGTAGACTGGAAGAATAAACACTGCTAAAATGTCTACGCTGTCCAGAGCATTCTATACTTTCAACGCCATCCCTACTAAAATACCATTGGCGGGGTGCTTGGGTGACTTAGTCATTAAGCATCTGCCTTCAGCTCAGGTCATGATCCCAGGGTCCTGGGATCAAGCCCCGCATCGGGCTCCCTGCTCTGCGGGAAGCCTGCTTCTCCCTCTCTCAATCCCCCTGCTTGTGTTCCCTCTCTGTGTCTCTGTTAATTAATTAACAAATAAACAAATAAATAGAAATACCATTGGCATTTTTCAAAGAGCTGGAACAAACAATCCTAAAATTTGTATGGAACCAGAAAAGACCCCGAATCGCCAAGGAATTGTTGAAAAAGAAAAACAAAGCTGCGGGCATCACGTTGCCTGATTTCATGTTACATAACAAAGTTGTGATCACCAAGACAGCATGGTATTGGCACAAAAACGGACACATACTTCAGTGGAACAGAATAGAGGTTCAGAAATGGACCCTCAACTCTATGGTCAACTAATCTTCAACAAATGAGGAAAAAACATGCTGTGGAAAGAAGTCTCTTCAATAAATGGTGCTAAAAAAATTGGACAGCTATATACAGAAGAATGAAACTTGACCATTCTTTTACACCATACACAAAGATAAACTCTAAATGGATGAAAGACCTCAATGGGAGACAGGAATCCATCGAAATCCTAGAGGAGAACACAGGCAGTAACCTCTTCGACCTCGGCCACAGCAACTTCTTTCATGACATGTCTCCAAAGGCAAGGGAAACAAAAGCAAAAATGAAGTTTTGGGACTTCAAGATAAAAAGCTTCTGCACAGCAAAGGAAAGAGTCAACAAAACTAAGGCAACCCACAGAATGGGAGAATATTTTTGCAAATGACACTACAGATGAAGGGCTGTTATCTAAGATCTATAAAGAACTTCTGAAACTGAACACCCAAAAAACAATCCAGTCAAAAAATGTGCAGAAGACCTGAACAGACACTTCTCCAAAGACGACATAGAAATGGCTAACAGACACATGAAAAAATGTTCAACATCATTAGGCATCAGGAAATTCAAATCAAAACCACACTGAGATACCACCTTACAGCAGTTAGAATGGCAAAAATTAACAAGGCAGGAAATAACAAATGCTGGCGAGGATGTGGAGAAAGGGAAACCCTCTTACACTGTTGGTGGGAATGCAAGTTGGTACAGCCACTTTGGAAAACAGAATGGAGGTTCCTCAAATGGTTAAAAATAGAGCTCTCCTATGACCCAGCAATTGCACTACTGGGTATTTACTCCAAAGATACAAATGGAATTAAAAGAAGGGGCACATGCACCCCAATGTTCATAGCAGCAATGTCCACAATAGCCAAACTGTGGAAGGAGTGGAGATGCCCTTCAACAGAGATGAATGAATAAAGAAAATGTGGTTCATATATACAATGGAATATTACTCAGCCATCAGAAAGGATGAATACATACCATTTGCTTCGACCTGGATGGAACTGGAGGGGATTATGCTAAGTGAAATAAGTCAAGCAGAGAAAGACATTATCATATGGTTTCACTCATATGTGGAACATAAGGAATAGCACAGAGGACATTAGGGGAAGGAAGGGAAAACTGAAGGGGGGGCAGAATCAGAGGGGGAGACAAACCATGAGAAACTATGGACTCTGGGAAACAGTCTGAGGGTTTCAGAGGGAGGGGTGGGGGGATGGGTTAGCCCGGTGATGGGTATTAAGGAGGGCACGTGTTGTGATGAGCACTGGCTGTTATACACAACTAATGAATCGTTGAACACTACATCAAAAACTAATGATGTACTGTATGGTGACTAACATAATAAAAAAAATAAAGTAAAAAAATATAAGCACTAACGAAAGTAGGGAGAAAAATTAATTTCACATAATGATAATCATATGTCATTATAAGTATATATGAACATATGTATATGTGTATGATTATATGTATATATGTGTGTGTATATATATGTATATGTGTATATGCATTATATATATTTCTATCATCCTGTGCCATGAAAGGAAAAACACAAAATGAGGTTGGAGACTTGTGGAGCCAAAAATATTTCCTAAAATATTTTTCTTGGTTGCTAATTAACAATTACAAGTTTCCTTCTTTTTTCTTTAAGATTTTATTTATTTATTTGAGAGAGAGAGACACAGCAAGAGAGGGAACACAAGCAGGGGGAGTGGGAGAGAGAGAAGCAGGCTTCCCGCGGAGCAGGGAGCCTGATGCGGGGCTCGATCCCAGGACCCTGGGATCATGACCTGAGCCGAAGGCAGACGCTTAACGACTGAGCCTCCCAGATGCCCCAATTACAAGTTTCTATTAGGAGGGCATACACATCTGATCAGATTGTTGGGGTTTGCAAAGAAACTCCATCCTTTCTATCATTCCTGGAGAGCAAAAAGCCTCTCATATAAAGGGGAGTAGACCATGCTGAGTGTGACACATGAGGGATAGGCAAAAAGCTTGTGTGTTTTACTGGATTCTATGTTTCCCTGATAAATTCTTCTACTGCAACTTGAGTTCTTTCCTCATTTTCAGACCACTCAACTGTGCCATAGTTCTTTAGCAGAGAAAAGCAATCAGACAAACAGCCTGACTAGGAATTTTAGTACCAAAACAATTAAAATGAAAGGACAGTAATTTCTGTTATGCTGATTTGCACAACTCCATGAAAATCAGTTTGGACATTCAAAGAAGAAATAATACCTATTCTACTGAAGCTGTTTCAAAAAATAGAAACAGAAGGAAAACTTCCAAACTCATTCTATGAGGCCAGCATTACCTTAATCCCCAAACCAGGCAAAGACCCCATCAAAAAGGAGAATTTCACACTGATATCCCTGATGAATATGGATTCCAAAATCCTCAACAAAATCCTAGCTAATAGGATCCAACAATACATTAAAAGGATCATCCACCAC
>NW_027727418.1:0-314 GCF_054177405.1 Leptonychotes weddellii | reverse complement strand
GCTGACTCCCCATATGCTCTGTCACTTGGGAGCAGGAATGGCTTCCTTACTTTGAGATCTTGCCCCCACCTGCTCCTCATCTGTCCAGGAGGGTCATTTCCACCAGGTCACAGCGAAAGGCCTGGCGCTGGTCCCTTTGACTCTCCATGAGGGTCAGCTTGCTCCTGGAAGACGGAGGCTAGGCCTGTGGGGGAGTGGGGTTCCTGCTGAGGGAGACAGTGGAGTTTCTGCTCGGTTTTGCTCGTGAAGCTTAGGAAATAAATGGATTGTTGTTGTTGTTGTTCAGCCAAACTGAAGTGTTCTGACTTTGAGGG
>NW_027727417.1:0-314 GCF_054177405.1 Leptonychotes weddellii | reverse complement strand
ATGCGACTTCCTTAGCTTTACCTCCAGCCTGGGCCCGATCTTTCTGCATCGTGCTTTAATTTCTGAGAGCTCCTTCTCGCTTCAGGCAGACACTGCCTTCCCATTTCTCTGGAGGTGACATCTGGAACCTGGATTCTTTCTTATGTTTTTCTCTTTGGCTCAGTCTCTGCTTCTCCTGAGCTCAGGCTGAGTGAGTTTCTCTAGCCGCTCACACTAAGAGTGGGCACTCACATGCTGAGGGCCCCACTGTCAGGTCGGGCAGCCTGTCATCACTGTCATCTGGGTGAACAGGCTCACTCCTCAGAGCAGATTCT
>NW_027727416.1:0-314 GCF_054177405.1 Leptonychotes weddellii | reverse complement strand
ATTTGAGTCCTCTCTTTTAACGATTCTGGCTAAAAATTTATCAATATCATTGATCTTTTAAAAAAAAAGCTACTGATTTCATTGATTTGTTCTGTTATTATTATTATTATTATTATTATTATTATTATTATTATTATTATAGTTTCTATATCATTTATTTCTACTCTAATCTTTATTTCCTTCTTTCTGCTGTTTTGGGATTTTGTTTGTTGTTCTTTTTCTAGCTACTTTAGGTATAAGGTTAGGCTGTTATTTGAGATTTTTCTTTCTTCTTCAGGTAGGCCTGTATTGCTATAAACTTCCCTCTTAAAACT
>NW_027727415.1:0-314 GCF_054177405.1 Leptonychotes weddellii | reverse complement strand
GCCACACTCTCCCTCCGACCCTCGTGGAATGTGAGCCCGATTCCGAGCTTGCTGTGCCTCATTTCTGGGCGGGCTTTTACCAATTTACTACATACTTAGAAATCCACAGATACCATACAAAATGCGTACAAACTTCCACACACAGTATTATACGCTACATCAATTTTAAAACGTGCCCGGGGCACCTGGCTGCCTCAGTCGGTGGAGCTTGCGACTCTTGATCTCAGGGTGGAGAGTTCAAGCCCCAGGCTGGGCACGGAGCTTACTTTAAAAAAAATAAAGTGCCGGGGCGCTTGGGTGGCTCAGTCGTTGGG
>NW_027727414.1:0-314 GCF_054177405.1 Leptonychotes weddellii | reverse complement strand
TCTCCAACCGAAGAATTCTCGAAATGCACAGGTTGGGCCAACCTTGCCTCCACTGCGCCCTGTGCTGTATTTGCTTTTCCTTTCAGAGTCTCTGAGTTGCCCAGAATCTGCCCAGACCTGGCATTTCCTGGCATTTGGCGTTTGGTCTTGACGGTATTTAGGCAAAGGGGTTGCGGGGTCGGGTGGAAGGTGAGAACAGGGCATTGTTTGAATATCACATGGGATAAGGAATTGGGAGACGGTGATGCAAAACTGAGGTGAGTATCAGGCCCGTGACCCGGCATTTACCCCACGGCAACGAAGCTACTCCTTTT
>NW_027727413.1:0-314 GCF_054177405.1 Leptonychotes weddellii | reverse complement strand
TCTGCAGCCGGCTTCCCTGCTCTGATACCTGGGAGCTCTGCTGCACTCAGGCACCCCTGGTCTTTCTGTGACCCCGAGGGTCCTGAGACCACACTGTCCTGGGAGGGTTACACCACCTGCTTAGCCACTGGAGCCACGTCCCTCAGCAGAGCTGACTTCTAAAAGTTCCGATTTTGTGCTCCGCAGCTCTATCACTTGCCAGAAGCGGCAGACGGAGGTCCCCTCCCCCGCCATCTATCTTCCTGAATATCGCCTTGGATTCACTTCTCCGCATGTCCTACCTTCCAGAAAGTGGTCGCTTTTCTGTTCAGAGT
>NW_027727412.1:0-314 GCF_054177405.1 Leptonychotes weddellii | reverse complement strand
CTGATACCTGGGAGCTCTGCCGCACTTAGGCACCCCGGTCTTTCTGTGACCCCGAGGGTCCTGAGACCACACTGTCCCGGAGGGTTCCACCCCCCACTTTTCCACCAGAGTGACTTCCCTCAGCGGAGCAGACTTTTAAAAGTTCCGATTTTGTGCCCCGTGGTTCTATCACTTGCCAGAAGCGGCCAACGGAGGCCCCTCCCCCGCCATCTATCCTCCCGAATATCGCCTTGGATTCACTTCTCCGCACGTCCTACCTTCCAGAAAGTGGTCGCTTTTCTGATGAGAGAATTGTTGCTCTTCTTTTCTTCGAT
>NW_027727411.1:0-314 GCF_054177405.1 Leptonychotes weddellii | reverse complement strand
GCTGTTCCTGAGTTACGTCCTTTTCATAATAAACTGGGGATCTAGTAAGTACAGTGTTTCTCTGAGTTCTGTGAGCCGCTCTGGTAGATTAATCGAACCCAAGGGGGGAACCTGGGATGTCTAGCTGGGAGCCAAAGCACAGGGGACCTGGACTTGCAGCTGGTGTCAGAAGTAGGAGCGAGGGGGCCGTCTTGTGGGATGGAGCCCTTAACCTGCGGGATCTGACGCTGGCTCCAGGTAGGCGGTGTGAGGGCTGAGTTAACTGTTCGGTGGTGTTGGAAAAACTACCTTAACTACAATGCGCTACTAGAAAT
>NW_027727410.1:0-314 GCF_054177405.1 Leptonychotes weddellii | reverse complement strand
TTTTTTTTTTAAGATTTTTTATTTATTTATTTGACAGTGAGAGACATAGTGAGAGAGGGAACACAAGCAGGGGGAGTAGGAGAGGGAGAAGCAGGCCTCCCCGCGGAGCAGGGAACCTGATGTGGGGCTCGATCCCAGAACCCTGGGATCACAACCTGAGCCGAAGGCAGACGCCCAACGACTGAGCCACCCAGGCGCCCCGAATAATTTTTAATTTTAAAAAATCTTGCCAGATTACTTTACTAAAAGGCTATAGCAATTCATGTTTCTACTGGCATTATATGAGAGTCCCCTTTCTTTATTGTTTCCACTAT
>NW_027727409.1:0-314 GCF_054177405.1 Leptonychotes weddellii | reverse complement strand
TGGACTCTGAAAAACAAACTGAGGGTTCTAGAGGGGAGGGGGGTGGGAGGATGGGTTAGCCTGGTGGTGGGTATTGAGGAGGGCACATTCTGCATGGAGCACTGGGTGTTATGCACAAACAATGAATCATGGAACACTTCATCTAAAACTAATGATGTAATGTATGGGGATTAACATAAGAATTAAAAAAAAAAAAGAAAAAAAAATAAACTCAAATTTTAGCCACGTCAGTAAATTTTTGACATAACTTATTAGAAATTTAGAATTTTATAAACATAGAAATTAGCCAAATGGTCCCAGAATTCTGATGCCAT
>NW_027727408.1:0-314 GCF_054177405.1 Leptonychotes weddellii | reverse complement strand
CTTCCACCACCTTCCAGTGAAAACAGAACTATCAGAACCATCTCCTTCGTCATCTCACAAACTGGTGTGCAGTTAGCCCATCCAGAGCATTCCTCTCTGCCCACCCTCGGCCCTGGGGAAAATGGTGACCAGTGGTGCCCCCTGCTCAGTGAGGCTCATAGCAAGGAATTAACTGCACAAGGGAGGCCCGGGCAGGGGGCCTGGGCAGAGGGGCCCGGGCAGGGACACTCGAGCAGAGAGGTCCAGGCAGGCTGCAGTATCACCTCTTCCGTCTTAGAGAACAGAATAAATTCTTCCAGTTTGGGGGGGGGGGG
>NW_027727407.1:0-314 GCF_054177405.1 Leptonychotes weddellii | reverse complement strand
TTTTTTTTTTAAGATTTTATTTATTTATTTGAGAGAGAGAGAATGAGAGAGAGCAAGCACATGAGAGGGGGGAGGGTCAGAGGGAGAAGCAGACTCCCTGCCGAGCAGGGAGCCCGATGCGGGACTCGATCCAGGGACTCCAGGATCATGACCTGAGCCGAAGGCAGTCGCTTAACCAACTGAGCCACCCAGGCGCCCTCATTCATCTTTTGAACTGACATTTAAATGTTTGTCTTCTCATTTTATTCCCTAAACGCAAAAGCATTAGATTTCTAATTGCAACAACCTCATCCAAAAAAATATATTCAAATGAT
>NW_027727406.1:0-314 GCF_054177405.1 Leptonychotes weddellii | reverse complement strand
ATGTGGGGAAAGAGACGTTCATTACATACTTACGCAAATAAATGAAAGTAAAGGGAAATAAATCATAGGAGAGAGGAGTTGTTACTCTTCCTGATAAATAATTAAGAGCACTTGGAATTCAGTTAAATGCTCTTAATTTAATGATGTGAAATACTTAGTTCTCTTGTCAGCTGTATAATTCTGCTTTTACTTGAGTAAAGTTAAAGTACTGAAATTTGAATGGTAGAGGTAAAGGAGAAGGAAGTGGACCACAATCTTAATAGATAATATTTTTCTAATGGAAATAAAATAGACGTGCAGATTTTCCTTGGTGT
>NW_027727405.1:0-314 GCF_054177405.1 Leptonychotes weddellii | reverse complement strand
ATGTGGGGAAAGAGACGTTCATTACATACTTATGCAAATAAATGAAAGTAAAGGGAAATAAATCATAGGAGAGAGGAGTTGTTACTCTTCCTGATAAATAATTAAGAGCACTTGTAATTCAGTTAAATGCTCTTAATTTAATGATGTGAAATACTTAGTTCTCTTGTCAGCTGTATAATTCTGCTTTTACTTGAGTAAAGTTAAAGTACTGAAATTTGAATGGTAGAGGTAAAGGAGAAGGAAGTGGACCACAATCTTAATAGATAATATTTTTCTAATGGAAATAAAATAGACGTGCAGATTTTCCTTGGTGT
>NW_027727404.1:0-314 GCF_054177405.1 Leptonychotes weddellii | reverse complement strand
TATTTCTTTTTCATCACTGACAGTTGCAATTTGTGTTTTCTTTTACTTGATCATTTTTATTATGGGTATATTAATTCTAGAGTATTTTTGGTTTTTTTCAAAGAACCAATTTTGGCTTTCTTGATTTTCTCAGTTGTTTGTTTCTTTTCTATTTTATTCTTATTCACTAGCATCTTTTTTATTTCTTTCCTTCTACTTCCCTAATCTTTGGTTTGCTATTCTTTTTATAGTTTCTTGAGATAGAAACTTAAATTTTCATGTTTTTTTCCTATTATATGTACTTTAGGGAATTCTTTTCCTCCATTAACTGCTTT
>NW_027727403.1:0-314 GCF_054177405.1 Leptonychotes weddellii | reverse complement strand
GTGAAATGCAAACTATGCCTGACCACTCCTCCAGGTTACCCTGGCCTCCTCTCTCACTTCTTTTCCTGAAACACCCATCACATTGTGTAAAACCTACTCATCCGTATACCTCCACCAAAATAAAAGCTCCGTGAAAGCAGAAATTTTTGCCTGTTTTGTTCACTGTACCCACAGCACACGGTGTCTAGTAGACATTCAGAACACAGTTCTCCGGGGGGCGGAGCAAGATGGCGGAGGAGTAGGAGACCTGGATTTCGTCTCCTCTCAGGAATTCAGCTAGATAGGGATCAAACCATTCTGAACACCTACAAACT
>NW_027727402.1:0-314 GCF_054177405.1 Leptonychotes weddellii | reverse complement strand
GTTTCTGGCACTACAGTGGGAGCATTACAATGCAAGCCCCTGGTTTCTGAAGCAGAACCATGCCTTCTGCAGCAGAGATGTTTATGCCTTTCAAGAAACAGCTCCTGGCGTGTTACTAGACACTGGCAAAGTAGAAACACTTGCCTGTTTTCACCAAATGACCATACTTACAGAACTAGCCATAATAATCTGATTCTCTTAGAGCCAGAAAGTTGTAATATTGAGTGGGTCCAGCAGCAGTCCGTCTTTTTTTAAAAATTTTTTTACTGTTATGTTAATCACCATACATTACATCATTAGTTTTAGATGTAGTG
>NW_027727401.1:0-314 GCF_054177405.1 Leptonychotes weddellii | reverse complement strand
TGGCAGCATCTGGATATCTAATTTCAAGCATCTCTTTGTCTAAGAATATCCTTCTTAGAGTATTGTCAGTCAATAGTTTATTTATTTTACCTGTTAGTAATAGTGATTTTAAGTCATTTAAAGTAAGAAGAATCCTGATTTACATATAAGTGAACTTCTGATTTAAAAAAAATACAAATTTTTCAAATGGCAAAAAAAAATCATTTTATTGCATAGGAAATTGATCTATTTGCCTAGAACATAAAAATATATATTTATCTTCTTTATCCATTCATCTGTCGATGGACATCTTGGCTCTTTCCATAGTTTGGCTA
>NW_027727400.1:0-314 GCF_054177405.1 Leptonychotes weddellii | reverse complement strand
TTTTTTTTAATTTTTTTATTAACATATAATGTATCATTTGTTTCAGGAGTACAGGTCTGTGATTCATCAGTCTTACACAATTCACAGCGCTCACCATAGTACCTACCCTCCCCAGTGTCCATCATCCAGCCACCCCATCCCTCCCCCACCCCTCCACTCCAGCAACCCCCAGTTTGTTTCTTGAGATTAAGAGTCTCTTATGGTTTTTCTCCCTCTCTGATTTCATCTTGTCTCATTTTTTCCTCCCTTCCCCTATGATCCTCTGTCTTGTTTCTCAAATTCCTTGTATCAGTGAGTTCATATGATACTTGTCT
>NW_027727399.1:0-315 GCF_054177405.1 Leptonychotes weddellii | reverse complement strand
TTTTTTTTTTTTAAAGATTTTATTTATTTATTTGACAGAGAAAGACACAATGAGAGAGGGAACACAAACGGGGAGTGGGAGAGGGAGAAGCAGACTCCCTGCCGAGCAGGGAGCCCGATGCGGGACTCGATCCCGGGACTCCAGGATCATGACCTGAGCCGAAGGCAGTCGCTTAACCAACTGAGCCACCCAGGCGCCCTCCCAAGCTTTTTCTACAGTGCATTAGACAGGACTTAGTCACATAGTCATACCTAACTATAAGGGAGACTTGAAAATATGTAGGCACACTGTCAACCTGAAAAAGATAAAATCTCT
>NW_027727398.1:0-5093 GCF_054177405.1 Leptonychotes weddellii | reverse complement strand
GACCCCGAGATCATGACCTGAGCTGAAGGCAGATGCTTAACGACTGAGCCACCCAGGCATCCGGCACCATTACTACTACTACTACTACTACTACTACTACTACTATTATGATTATTATTTTTAGAGATTTTATTATTTATTTGACAGAGAGAGACACAGCGAGAGAGGGAACACAAGCAGGGGGAGAGGGAGAGGGAGAAGCAGACTCTCCGCCGAGCAGGGAGCCCAATGCGGGGCTCAATCCCAGGACCCTGGGATCATGATCTGAGCCGAAGGCAGACGCTTAAGGACTGAGCCACCCAGGTGCCCTATTATTATTATTACAAATATTTTTTATAAAGATTTTATTTATTTATTTGAGAGAGAATGAGATAAAGAGAGACCATGAGAGGGGGAAGGGTCAGAGGGAGAAGCAGACTCCCTGCTGAGCAGGGAGCCCGATGCGGGACTCGATCCCGGGACTCCAGGATCATGACCTGAGTCAAAGGCAGTCGCTTAACCAACTGAGCCACCCAGGCGCCCTATTATAAATATTTTTATGTCTAAGTAACTGCCACACCCAACATGGGGCTTGAACTCACAACCCCAATATCAAGAGTCACATGCTCCGCTGACTGAGCCAGCCAGGCGCCCCCAGTTAGGCACTATTATTAACATCATTCTTTCTATGAGGAAATAGGCACAGTCAATATAAGATAGTTGCCTGGGGCACCTGGGTGGTTCAGTGGTTGAACGTCTGCCTTTGGCTCAGGTCATGGTCCCAGGGTCCTGGGATTGAGCCCCACGTCGGGCTCCCTGCTCAGTGGGAAGCCTGCTTCTCCCTCCCCCACTCCCCCTGCTTGTGTTCCCTTTCTCACTGTGTCTCTCTCTGTCAAATAAATAAATAAAATCTTTAAAAAAAAAATGAGATAGTTGCCTAAGGCCTCACAGCTAAGTAAGTGAAAGAACTAAATTTGAAGCCCAGGCCCAAAGCTCGAGAGCCCAAACTCTTAATCTTATATTCACGCTAGTCTCCATCCCACAGTTGGTACAGATTACTGTATCATTCTCATTTTGTAGATGATGATAAAAAAGGTTGGGACAATTAACAATGAGCCAAGATTCTACAGCTGGGAAATGGGAGGGCTGGCTAGATCTGTACCTTGTTTACCTTACTCCAGAGCCCAGACGTATTTTAAGGAGAGGTATTTGTGGAACAGCAATTTCGTGTATCTTACACAGAGGAAATAGCGCTTTCCTGACTCTACGCAGTTCTGGCCCTTGGAGCATCAGCAGAAGTCTCTCCCTTCCTTCTCTCCCTCACTTGCCCTCACAGCCCTTCTTCCTGCCTCAACTGTGATGTGATGGCCGCAGTGGCAGTGGCCACGTGCAGGGAAGTTCGAGAGACTTAAGAGATGTCAGCCCCGGCGCCACAGAGCTGCTAAGCTGACAACAGCAATGTCCAGTGGATTTCAAACTCTACTATATGAAACAAATCAGCTTTGATTTGTTTCAGCCATCATCATTTGCAGGCCAGTGCTGTCCCTAAGCAGCCTGTCCATAGAGTCCACTGTACGTTCTCCCACAGAGCTGAGTGGGGAGCAAACCCTAGGCCATATGTGGATGTCACTGCCTCTCCCTGGATGTCTCATAGAGCACTGAGAACCTACAGAGTCCAAAAGGAGAGCCAAAGATCCACTCTGGACATGACCTCCTCCTCTGCTCCTCTATCTGTTCATTTGCTTGAGCCAGAAACCTCAGAGACATCCTTGCCACCTCCCACTCTCTCAACTCCCAGGGCCAAACTGTCGCTAAGCCCCATGGCTTCTGCATGCAAAACATACTTCAATTCCACCTCTTCTCTCATCTCTGCCTTGTCGCCTGTCTGAGCCACCACATCTCTCACCTGAAACTGCCTCTTTGCTCCTCTCCACTCTCTCCCAACAGCTGCCAGAGTGGTACTTTGGAAAGAAAGTACATACTTTGGAAACAAAGTATGAAAACACTTAACAGGCAAAAGAAAAAAGGTCAAACTAATGGTCTGAAAGACCAAATAGAAGAACCCCTTCAAAAGGTGCAGAGCTAGAGCTTGATGATTTGAGTGAAAATGTAGAGAGACCCGGACAACAAGTCCAGGAGACTTAAGATGCAAGTAGTGCTGTTCCTCAACTCTGGAAGCAAGAAGACAGTGGCTTCCCGCGCCCATGGAGCACTGTTAAGAAAGCCTTGAGACGCAAGCCCCCCTGCCCAGCCAAGACAGTACATATCTATCATGGCCAAAGAAAGACATTTTTGGTCATTGGAGTACATCCAATCCATGCACCTTGTTGGAGAACAAGAAGTTCTCTAAGCAAATGACTCCTGAATGACTACCAGGGCTCCAAGTGGGGAAAGGCAAAAGGGAGGGTAAATGGCAACAGGCCACAAGTTTTTAATATGTGTAGTTACACATGAAAGACAAAGGTACTGTGATTGGGAGTTTGTAGGATTCCTGAAACATAAGTGAACTACTATAAAGAAAATATGACAGCCTGGAATTTAAAAAGAAATTACTATCTAACCAAAACCCAGAAGTTAAAGGTTAGGGATCAGAGTAAAAATAAGAATTAAAAGTGTTCTAAAGCTTCCATTTCAAGGGCCTGGGAGGGTGCGAGAGACTGGAGGGAAAAAGATTTCACTGTCAATTGCTTAAGAAAACATAAATCCTGGTATGGGGTTTTTGTGAGAGACATATCTAAAACTAAGTGACAAAGAAAGGCTGAAAGCTGAAGAAACCTAAAGGTATTCCCAGCAAACATCAACAAACAGAAAGCAAGCACAGCCATGTGAATGTCAGAAAAACCACCGCTTGAGGCCAAAAGTATTACAAGAAAAGAAAGACATTCTATACTGATTAAAAAAAGACAGAACCCATTAATAGGACGGGCAAAGGATTTCTATAAGCACAAACTCATCCAGTGGCAAAGCCTGATCTGAACTGCCATAAGACTATATGAAGTCTTTATATAACCTACTAAGCGTGAATGCGTACACATTTCCCTGGAGAAGCATCCAAATGTCTCATTATGGGGTGCCGCCCAGGCCCTACTTGTGGTATTACATAATAGATGCTATGCGTACTACATTTTCCTAAAATTGTCAAACTTGCCAAACCCTAAATTAATACATAAATTCTGTGCAATGCCAATCAGAAATCTAATGGGGTTTTTCCTGGAACTGGATAAAAACTATCTTAACGATCATATGGAAGAATTTACATTTAAGAACAGTTAAGAAAAAAAGAGCCAAGAAAAGAACAGTGGGAGGATGGCAATGCTTGCCTTATTAAAATTAACCACAAAACCACGGTGATAAAAATATGGTGTTAGCACAGCAATAGACAAATGGAGTCAACCGGTGGAATGTGGTAAACAGCCCAGAAATAAATCCCAAGTACACACGGGAACTCAGTCTATGATAAAAGTGTCATTTCAAATCAGTGTAAACATGGTGGTTCTTTAATAAATGATGCTGGCATAACTGTTTATCTGGCATTTTTTTAAAGAACCAGGTGTACTTATCACAATGTTCACAGCGTAGAGATTTATATGTAAAAAAAGAAAATAATAAGCACATTAGAAGAAAACGTAGGAGAATATTTGTATAAGCTCGGGGATGGGGAAGATGTTCCAAAGTAAGGGGAGATACTCAGAAATCATAGAGGGAGAGATAGGTATTATGTATAAGACTGCATACAAATTATAGTTTTCAGTAGGACAAAAAAAAGACACTGTAAGCAAAGTCATAAAACAAATGATAAGCTGGGAAAAAATGTTTGCAGTACATATGACAGAGAGAGGATTCATATCCCAGCTGCACACAGTGGTTGAAGATCTAGGCTGGGTGATCTTCCATCTGTAGAGATGGCAGAAACGGGCTTCTTCCCAGAAAGAGGGACTGGCCGTCCACGTTGTCACAACATGCCTGTTGCTTTCACAGTCATGAACATGATCACAAGAACATCATTAATAATATTTATAATGACAGCCGCATCTATTGGATACTTATAGAGTCTGAGACCATTTATGTTAAACACATACCATTTGTGTATATATACAAATACAAATATACTTAGGTTTATGTGTGGATAAATATGTGTGCGTGTACGAATAAGTAAAGGAACTGCAAAATTACACATCAAGCTAATCAAAGTGGTTCCTGTAGGGCAAAAGGGTAGGGGATCAAGATTAGGCACAGTGCAGGGTGCCTGGGTGGCTCAGTCAGTGAAGCAGCTGCCTTGGGCTCAGGTCATGATCCCAGGATCCTGGGATTGAGCCCCGCATCAGGCTCTCTGCTCAGCAGGGAGGCTGCTTCTCCCTCTCCCTCTGCCCCTCTCCCCGGGCTCCTGCTCGCTCTCTCTCTCTCTCTCTCTCTCCCTCTCAAATAAACAAATTTTTTTTTAAAAAAAGGTTAGGCACAGTGGTTCCAGGAGACTTCAGCATTATTTGAAATGTTTTCATTTTTCTTTTCTTTTTTTTTTTTTTTTGAAATGTTTTCATTTTTCATAAGGAAAATTTATTTACTAGGTAACTAAAAAATTAATTTCTTTAAAAAAATGCAACTTAAATCAAATTCCCATTTGGATTTTAATGAACTGATAAGCTAATTCTATTAGATGAAAAGAACAGTAAGTGCCCAAGAATATTTAAGAAAAAAAAATTTTTTTTTAAAGATTTTATTTATTTATTTGAGAGAGAGAATGAGAGAGAGCACATGAGAAGGGGGAGGGTCAGAGGGAGAAGCAGACCCCCTGCTGAGCAAGGAGCCTGATGCGGGACTCGATCCCGGGACTCCAGGATCATGACCTGAGCCGAAGGCAGTTGCCCAACCAACTGAGCCACCCAGGCGCCCAAGAAAAATTTTTAAAAAGGAAAACAGGGGCGCCTGGGTGGCTCAGTCGGTTAAGCGGCTGCCTTCTGCTCAGGTCATGATCCCGGGGTCCTGGGATCGAGCCCCACATCGGGTTCCCTGCTCAGCGGGAAGCCTGCTTCTCCCTCTCCCACTCCCCCTGCTTGTGTTCCCTCTCTCACTGTCTCTCTCTCTGTCAAATAAATAAAATCTTTAAAAAAATAAAA
>NW_027727397.1:0-315 GCF_054177405.1 Leptonychotes weddellii | reverse complement strand
TTTTTTTTTTAAAGATTTTATTTATTTATTTGACAGAGAGAGACACAGCGAGAGAGGGAACACAAGCAGGGGGAGTGGGAGAGGGAGAAGCAGGCTCCCTGCAGAGCAGGGAGCCCGATGTGGGACTCGATCCCAGGACCCTAGGATCATGACCTGAGCCGAAGGCAGTCGCTCAACCGACTGAGCCACCCAGGCGCCCTGTGACTTTATTTCTTAAAAAGTTCATTTACTGGGCACCTGGGTGGCTCAGTCATTAAGCGTCTGCCTTCGGGTCAGGTCATGATCCCAGGGTCCTGGGGGGTCGAGCCCCGCATC
>NW_027727396.1:0-315 GCF_054177405.1 Leptonychotes weddellii | reverse complement strand
TTTTTTTTTTAAAGATTTTATTTATTTATTTGAGACAGAGAGAATGAGAGAGAGAGAGCACATGAGAGTGGGGAGGGTCAGAGGCAGAAGCAGGCTCCCTGCCGAGCAGGGAGCCCGATGCGGGACTCGATCCCGGGACTCCAGGATCATGACCTGAGCCGAAGGCAGTCGCTTAACCAACTGAGCCACCCAGGCGCCCGATGTAACATCTTCTATGCATTGCTTTATTAAGACTTTCAGCCGCACAAGACTCTTTATATTATCCAATTCATGAGCAGGTAAAATCTGCTGTCTGCTAAGTATCTTGCACGTGAG
>NW_027727395.1:0-315 GCF_054177405.1 Leptonychotes weddellii | reverse complement strand
CTCCTGGCTGTGGCCTGAGATGCAGGGAGAGGCGTCTGGGACTCGGGCAGGCCTCTCACTGTGACCACTGTCCCCAGCTCACTTCCCTTCCATCAGGCTCGGCGTGGGAGTTCAGGGGCCGCGGGCGCTGCAGCTCCCCCCGGGGCAGGAGACTCGTCCTCAGGGCCCAGGAGGAGAGCTCTTCTCCCCCAGCAAGGCTACCTCTGCTCAGGGGCTCCGGCCCAGGCGGCCCTGCGCTCAGTGGACAAGCGAGCTGAGAGCGGGAGGGTCGGCACCTGACCGAGGGCTCAGGTGTGAGCTCGTTAACTTGCTGAC
>NW_027727394.1:0-315 GCF_054177405.1 Leptonychotes weddellii | reverse complement strand
CCTGGCTGTGGCCTGAGATGCAGGGAGAGGCGTCTGGGACTCGGGCAGGCCTCTCACTGTGACCACTGTCCCCAGCTCACTTCCCTTCCATCAGGCTCGGCGTGGGAGTTCAGGGCCCGCGGGCGCTGCAGCTCCCCCCGGGGCAGGAGACTCGTCCTCAGGGCCCAGGAGGAGAGCTCTTCTCCCCCAGCAAGGCTGCTTCTGCTCAGGGGCTCCGGCCCAGGCGGCCCTGCGCTCAGTGGACAAGCGAGCTGAGAGCGGGAGGGTCGGCACCTGACCGAGGGCTCAGGTGTGAGCTCGTTAACTTGCTGACGT
>NW_027727393.1:0-315 GCF_054177405.1 Leptonychotes weddellii | reverse complement strand
CCTGGCTGTGGCCTGAGATGCAGGGAGAGGCGTCTGGGACTCGGGCAGGCCTCTCACTGTGACCACTGTCCCCAGCTCACTTCCCTTCCATCAGGCTCGGCGTGGGAGTTCAGGGGCCGCGGGCGCTGCAGCTCCCCCCGGGGCAGGAGACTCGTCCTCAGGGCCCAGGAGGAGAGCTCTTCTCCCCCAGCAAGGCTGCTTCTGCTCAGGGGCTCCGGCCCAGGCGGCCCTGCGCTCAGTGGACAAGCGAGCTGAGAGCGGGAGGGTCGGCACCTGACCGAGGGCTCAGGTGTGAGCTCGTTAACTTGCTGACGT
>NW_027727392.1:0-315 GCF_054177405.1 Leptonychotes weddellii | reverse complement strand
CTCCTGGCTGTGGCCTGAGATGCAGGGAGAGGCGTCTGGGACTCGGGCAGGCCTCTCACTGTGACCACTGTCCCCAGCTCACTTCCCTTCCATCAGGCTCGGCGTGGGAGTTCAGGGCCCGCGGGCGCTGCAGCTCCCCCCGGGGCAGGAGACTCGTCCTCAGGGCCCAGGAGGAGAGCTCTTCTCCCCCAGCAAGGCTACCTCTGCTCAGGGGCTCCGGCCCAGGCGGCCCTGCGCTCAGTGGACAAGCGAGCTGAGAGCGGGAGGGTCGGCACCTGACCGAGGGCTCAGGTGTGAGCTCGTTAACTTGCTGAC
>NW_027727391.1:0-315 GCF_054177405.1 Leptonychotes weddellii | reverse complement strand
TGGAATTTAAAAAAAAATATTGGCATAAGGTTCAAAGCCAAATGCATTCCCAGTATCTTTTCTTTAATAGTTTTACTTTTTATTGAGATATACACCATTTCTACTGTAGGTGCTCCAATCTTAGGGGCACTTAACTGTTCAGTGACCTTTTACATACGTCTACAGCCATGTAAGCAACTCCCAGAGCAAGATGCAGAACGTTTTCAGGCCCAGAAAGCCCCTCCTCAATAACTAATCGCCCAACCCTAGAGGTAACTGCTGCTCTGACCTTTGGCACATGTCACTACACTTAAAATTTAGAGATGGAATCATACA
>NW_027727390.1:0-315 GCF_054177405.1 Leptonychotes weddellii | reverse complement strand
ATTTGAGAGAGAGCACATGAGAGAGGGGAGGGTCAGAGGGAGAAGCAGACTCCCCGCCGAGCAGGGAGCCCGATGCGGGACACGATCCAGGGACTCCAGGATCATGACCTGAGCCAAAGGCAGTCGCTCAACCAACTGAGCCACCCAGGCGCCCGTGGAATAACTTTTGCTTTCTTGTTTATTAGATTTGCCCCTGTTAGACACTCAGTACTGTTTGCGTTTCTATGTTCTTTATTTTCCTTTATTTTCTCTTTTTGTTAAACATTTTATTTATTTGTTTGACAGAGAGAGACACAGCGAGAGAGGGAACACAAG
>NW_027727389.1:0-315 GCF_054177405.1 Leptonychotes weddellii | reverse complement strand
TGGAATTTAAAAAAAAATATTGGCATAAGGTTCAAAGCCAAATGGATTCCCAGTATCTTTTCTTTAATAGTTTTACTTTTTATTGAGATATACACCATTTCTACTGTAGGTGCTCAAATCTTAGGGGCACTTAACTGTTCAGTGACCTTTTACATACGTCTACAGCCATGTAAGCAACTCCCAGAGCAAGATGCAGAACGTTTTCAGGCCCAGAAAGCCCCTCCTCAATAACTAATCGCCCAACCCTAGAGGTAACTGCTGCTCTGACCTTTGGCACATGTCACTACACTTAAAATTTAGAGATGGAATCATACA
>NW_027727388.1:0-315 GCF_054177405.1 Leptonychotes weddellii | reverse complement strand
TTTTTTTTTTTTAAAGATTTTATTTATTTATTTGAGAGAGAGAGAATGAGAGACAGAGAGCATGAGAGGGAGGAGGGTCAGAGGGAGAAGCAGACTCCCTGCTGAGCAGGGAGCCTGATGCGGGACTCGATCCCGGGACTCCAGGATCATGACCTGAGCCGAAGGCAGTCGCTTAACCAACTGAGCCACCCAGGCGCCCCTGGGTATCAGATCTTATCAACAAAGTGGAATAAGTAAAATCAACATCTCCAGTTGACCTGACATAAATGAATTCTATTTATTCTTTTTTTTTTTTTTTAAAGATTTTATTTATTT
>NW_027727387.1:0-5093 GCF_054177405.1 Leptonychotes weddellii | reverse complement strand
ATGGAACACTTCATCTAGAACTAATGATGTAATGTATGGGGATTAACATAAGAATAAAAAAATAAATAAATAAATAAAAAATAAAAGTTCAAGGCAAAAAGTGAAAAAAAAAAAGAAAAGTTATAGCAATGAGTATATTAGAAAAAAAGAAAGGTCTCAAACTATACCCTAAGCTTACATCTTAAGGAACTAAAAAAAATAAGAGAAAATTAAACACAAAGTGAACAGGAGGAAGGAAATAATAAAGTTGAGAGCATAAATTAATAATATTGAAAACATAAAAATAATAACATTTATAAAGCTAATTTTATTTAAAAATAAAAATAATTTATAAATCTTCAGCCAAACTGAGCCAGAAGAAAAAAGAGAGAATACAGATTATCAATATTGGGAGTGAAAGAGTAAACATCATTATAGATACTACACATATTAAAAGGCTACTAAGGCAATACTACAAACAACTTCCAAGTGCAGACATCCATAACTTAAATAAAATGGAATGAATCCCTGAAAGACAAACTACCAAAAATCACTCAAGAAAAAATAGGTAACCTGAATATTCTATTCTATTCAAGAAATTGAATTTGTACTTTAAAACTTTCCAACAAAGAAAAGCACAGGCCCAAAGGACTTTGATACACTCAACCAAACATTTCAGGAAGAAATAAAACCAAATCTATATAATCTCTTCCATAAAACAGAACACTTTCTAACTTATTTTATGAAGCCAGCATTACCCTGACACCAAAACTGGAAAAGGACATTACAAGAGTGAAAAATTACAAACCAACATCAATATCCTTCATGAACATGGACACAAAAATTCTCAACAAAATAAAATCAAATCCAGAAACATATAAAAAGGATAATATACCATGAACAAGAGGGTTTTATTGCAGGAATGCAAAGACGTTTCTACCCAACAACAGGAGAATACACATTTCGTTTTTTCAAATGCACATGGAGCATTCATCGAAGTAGATCAGGGGTCAGCAAACTATCACCTGCAGGCCAAATTTAGCCCACCATCAATTTTTGTAAATATTTGATGACATTTCACCAAAGAATTTCTAAGGATAGCAAAAAAGTACATGAAAAGATGCCCTGTATCCCAAGTCATTAGGAAAATGAAATACCACTACCAACCTAGTAGAATCCTAAAATTTTAAAAATAATAATTGACAATACCAAGTGCTGGAACTCTCATATATTTCTGATCAGAAAGCAAAACGGTATAGCCATAAACAACTGGCCATTTCTTATAAATGAACCTTGTCTCATACCTTAAAAAAAAAAAAAGATTAACTCAAAATAGATCAAAGACTTAAAAGTATAACATAAAACCATAAAACTTCTAGAAGAAATTTAGGAGAAAATTTTTGTGACCTTGTGTTAGGCAGAGAGTTCTTAGATATGACACCAAAAGCATGACTGAAAAAGAAAAAGAAATGGATAAATTTGACTGTATCAAACTAAGAACATTTGCTCTGCAAAAGACACTGTTGACCAAATAAATAGATGACCTAGTGAGTGAGAAAAGAAATTGATGATTTTCTGGTTCAATTTACAGATCGGAAAACTGAAGCCCAGAGAAGATAAGGACTGGTTTGTCAAACTTAAACAACTTACATGCTGGTGGAGCCAGAACTTTAGAAACCAAGTCAAACAGAGAAGTAGTTGCAAATTTTAACAACTCACATTGAAATCTCAGCATAGCTTCAATTAAATTGATCAGGGCACTTAAAAGATTATTAGTCTTAATTTTTTATTTTAAAGTCAAATCAGCAACAATATTTAACAACTGCCCCTATTCATTGTCATAAATATAAATCAAACAAAAATCACCTAGAACTTAAATAAACACTAAAATGATCAAAAGTAAGGTTTTGTATGACCCATCTTATTCCACTTCAACTCTTGTTTCACTTACCACAGCAGGTAATTAAACTCATATATCCAAAAATTTTTTTATGCCCTCTTCAATTTTAGTGCCCTCTCCAATTTCTTTTTTTTTTTTTAAGAGTTTATTTATTTGACAGAGTGAGAGACAAAGAGAGCAGGAACACAAGCAGGGGGAGTGGGAGAGGGAGAAGCAGGCTTCCTGCGGAGCAGGGAGCCCGATGCGGGGCTCGATCCCAGGACCCTGGGATCATGACCTGAGCTGAAGGCAGACGCTTAATGACTGAACCACCCAGGCACCCCCTCTCCAATTTCTCTGAGCTGCCTCATTCATATGAAGGAGATAATAATTCCTACATATTGAGGTCACACATTAATAGCCTTAGTTGCATTCATCCTGAAAATCAGTTTTGTCTGAATACATCTATAGAATCCACTGAGTAACCTCAAATACAAGAGAAGGAAGTTATCCAAAGACAAAACATGTCCATCTGCCTGAGCCTAGTCCAAGGGCAGGAAGATTGGGCAGACAGAACTGTGTCTCTGTTTATCAGGTGACAAGTCATGCCAGAGTCTTTGACAGGAGGGCTCCAATAAAGAGAGGGCTAAAAAAATAAATCTTTTCCCCCAAACTTCTGCTATTTCATAAAGAGTACAAAGGATTCTCATTTGAGACCCATGGAACAAAATGGGGATGAAGGGACTTTTAGAACTTTTTTTAACTGAAAAGCACACAATAAGAAAGTAAAAGCCACTAATGATTTCATCACAAGAAAATTATATAATTCATTGACGTCTCTTCCATTCCTGACACTTTAGCCTGCCCTAAACCTGTGTGTCCCAAGTTCATCCCCCAAAGAAACTATGGTTTACAGTTTGTTATATAATTTTAGAGACAGATGCATAAATAGATTTTTAATGAGATCATGCTACATGTATTGGACTGAAATTGCTAAAAACATAGTTAGGTTTTCAGATCAGTATTTATTTTTGACAGTCCCCAGTATTTCATAATTTACTGTCATTTCTCTATTGATGACATATAGGTCATTTCTAATTTCTTAACTAAAGGTTCTGACTAAGGAGTTTTCTAAAGGTTCCTAACAAAGTTCTAGCTCAGGAAGAGGAATTAGAGAAGCACCCTCCTGAAAGGACTTGTCTGAAAGCACATTCATAAAATGAGTAAATGGTGAGGAGGAACTTAAGGAAGGCTGGAATTCCAGTAAAACCAGATTTAACTTTACCTCAAGCTTTGTTTTGAGTAATAAATAAGATAACATATATAAAGATCAGCACAATGCTTGGCCACAATAAATGTTACTTTCCTTCCCATGGCATTTCTTCTTTTCAGTCCTTATCTGATACAGTCTAGTATATGGAAGAATTTGAAATTCCTGGGTTTGAGGCTGGAAGAGATTCAAGTGACCCACTAGAACCATCCTGAAAGGCAATGCTTAACAACAGAGAACAGGTGTCCCAAGACAAAACCCATGTCTTCTCTCTACACAACCTTAGGGTGATTTACTTACCATCCTGGGGAATTTTCCACTACCCTACAGAGATAATCTTTGTCTCAATTCTGTTTCTGGGGATTTCCATGTCAATGTCGCAAGAACCAAGGTCTCTTTACATCTGTCATCCAATGGGCTTTGGGCCACCATACCAGTAAGACACCTGGGAGATTTCCCTGTTACTTCAGAGTTCTGAAAATGATCATCATTGTATACATGAGAAGGTTTTCTATAAAGTCTTTCTTGGCTTACTTCCGGAAGAATAAACTTTCTTCAAACGTTTTCCCAAAGTCTGTGTGTTGCTGATATGTTTATTGTATCTCTCATCACATTCTTTTAGTACAGTTGGTTATTTTCCTGTTTTCTCCACCAGACTGTAAGGTTCTTACTGGAAAAGGACTTCCCTATTCTTCACCCCTGAACTGCCAAAGGACTTGAATAGGGCCAACCAAGCCAGATATCTGGGGCTGCGGAGTCAGAATCTACTCCTTACTCTTAATAACTTGCATCTGATCTTGGAGAAATCACATCACCTATTTGCATCTCAGTTTTGTCATCTTTAAAATAGCCTTACAGTAAAGGAATGTGATGGACTAAATATCTGGTAAGACCCCTTCAAGTTGTAATAATTGATACCCATAACTGATATCTGCAACCTGGAACTCTGATAGCAAAAGAAAAAAAATGTTAACAATCCAAATAGTCTTTTTGTCTCTAAAATGCACATTTTTAATCAGTAAAAATTAGTTACGTTTAACGTTTTCCTATTTACACTTGGATATTTCTTAAATTCACACCAGCAAAACAGAAATTATTCCTTAGAGTGGGCTACTTTTACAAATGGCTAGGCAAAGAACACCAATTATCAGCTGAGTTTTGCTATTTTCTTTTTCAAAAGGTGACTTTTCTTGACCCTGCACCTCAAATCCAGGTGTTTCTATACCCTGGCTAATTATTCTATAGTCACTTCCCAGTATTACTATTAAGACTACTACTAATAGTACTTTTAAGAATAGTTGTGAGGGGCGCCTGGGTGGTTCAGTTGGTTGAGCAACTGCCTTTGGCTCAGGTCATGGTCCTGGAGTCCTGGGACTGAGCCCCACATCGGGCTTCTTGCTCAGGGGGGAGGGGAGCCTGTTTCTCCCTCTCCCTCTACCCCTCCCCCCACTCATGCTCTCTCTCTCACTCACTCTCTTTCAAATTCATTAAAAAAAAAAGAATGGGGTGGAGGAGCAAGATGGCAGAGGACTAGGAGACCTAAATTTCGTCTGGTACCAGGAATTCAACTAGATAGGGATCAAACCATTCTGAACACCTACAAACTCAAAAGATCAAAGAAAAGAAAAGCAGCAATTCTATGAATAGAAAAACGACCACTTTCTGGAAGGTAGGACGTGCGGAGAAGTGAATCCAAGGCGATATTCGGGAGGATAAATGGCAGGGGAAGGGGCGTCCATCAGCAGCTACTGGCAAGTGATAGAGAAGCAGAGCACAAAATCGGAACTTTTAGAAGTCGGCTCCGCTGAGGGACGTTGCTCCAGTGGCTAAGTGGGGGGTGGAACCCTCATGGGACAGTGTGGTCTCAGGACCCTCGGGGTCACAGAAAGGCCGGGGGTGCCTGAGTGTGGCAGAGCTCCCAGGTATTGGAGCAGGGAAGCTGGCTGCAGAGACGGAGCCCAGGCG
>NW_027727386.1:0-14279 GCF_054177405.1 Leptonychotes weddellii | reverse complement strand
CATCAGGGAAATCCAAATCAAAACCTCAATGAGATACCACCTCATACCAGTCAGAATGGCTAACATTAACAAGTCAGGAAAAGACAGATGTTGGTCGGGATGCAGAGAAAGGGGAATCTTCCTCCACTGTTGGTGGGAATGCAAGGTGGGGCAGCCACTCTGGAAAGCAGTATGGAGGTTCCTCAAAAAGTTGAAAATAGAGCTACCATATGATCCAGCAATTGCACTACTGGGTATTTACCCCAAAGATACAAATGGAGGGATCCGAAGGGGTACGTGCACCCCGATGTTTATAGCAGCAATGTCCACAATAGCCAAACTGTGGAAAGAGCCAAGATGTCCATTGACAGATGAATGGATAAAGATGTGGTATATATATACAATGGAATATTATGCAGACATCAAAAGGAATGAGATCTTGCCTTATGCAACGATGTGGATGGAACTGGAGGGTGTTATGCTGAGCGAAATACGTCAATCAGAGAAAGACATGTATCATATGACCTCACTGATATGAGGAATTCTTAATCTCAGGAAACAAACTGAGGGCTGCTGGAGTGGGGGGGGTGGGAGTTAGGGGGTGGCTGTGTGATAGTCATTGGGGAGGGTATGTGCTATGGTGAGCGCTGGGAATTGTGCAAGACTGTTGAATCTCAGATCTGTACCTCTGAAACAATAATGCAAATATGTTAAGAAAAAAAAAAAGAAGAAGAAGGAGGTAGCAGGAGGGGAAGAACAAAGGGGGGGAATCAGAGGGGGAGAGGAACCATGAGAGAAGATGGACTCTGAAAAACAAACAGGGTTCTAGAGGGCCGGTGGTGGGAGGATGGGTTACCCTGGTGATGGGTATTAAAGAGGGTACATTCTGCATGGAGCACTGGGTGTTATACGCAAACAATGAATCATGGAACACTACATCAAAAACTAATGATGTAATGTATGGTGATTAACATAATAATAAAAAATTTTTTAAAAATACATTAAAAAATATATGCATGGTATGACCTCAATCTTTTTGTACTTGTTGGTGGCTGATTTGTGACCCAGGATGTGATCTATTCTGGAGAATGTCCCATGTGCACTTGAAAAGAATGTTTTCTGCTCCATAGGATCAAATATTTGAATATATATGTTAAGTCCCTTGGTCCAGTGTGTCATTCAAAGGCATTGTTTCCTTGTTGATTTTCTGCTCAGATGATCTGTCCATTGATGTATGTGGGGTGTTAAAATCCCCTACTATTATGGTATTATTATCCTTTGTGTTTGTGATTAATTTTTTTATGTATTTGGGTCCTCCCATGTTGGGTGCATGAATGTTTACAATTGTTATATTTTCTTGTTGTATTGTCCCCTTCATTATTATATTGTGTCCTTCTTTGTCTCTTGTTATAGTCTTTGTTTTAAAGTGTGATTTGTTTGATATAAATGTTTTTATTCCGGGTTTCTTTTAAAATCAATTTGCCTGATAAATGTTTCTCCATCCCCTCACTTTCAATCTGCAGATGTCTTTAGGTCTAAAATGAGTATTTTGTAGGCAGCATATGGATTGGTCTTGTTTTTCTATACAATCTGACATGCTATGTCTTTGGATTGGAGCATTTAGTCAATTTACAATCAAAATAATTATTGAGAGACATGTATTTATTGCCATTTTATTACTTGTTTTGTCATTGTTTCTGGAGATTTTCTCTGATCCTTTCTTGTCTTTCTCTCTTTCATGTTTTGGTGGTTTTCTTTAGGGATATATTTACATTTCTTTCTCTGTTTTCTTTGCATGTTTATCAGTGGATTTTGATATATGGTTACCATTAGTTTTGCATATAACCTCCTTTGGATATTGCAGTGTATATTAAGTTCATGGTCATTTTAGTTTGAATACATTCTTTTCTCCTGTCCTCCCCATATTATAGGTATATGCTATTATATTTTATATCCTTTTTTGTGAGTTCCTTTATTTTTCTTATAGTAAACTCATTTTTACTGTTTTTGTGTTTTCTACTTTTATATTGTCACTTTTGATCTCTCCTTTCCAATCAAAGAGTACCCTTTAATATTTCTTGCAAGGGTGGTTTAGTGGTCATGAATTCTTTAGTTTTTGTTTGCCTGGGAAACTTTTGATCTCTCCTTCTATTCTGAATGATAGCCTTGCTGGATAAAATAAAAACAGATTTTTCTCATTCAGCACTTTGAATATATCATGTCTCTCCCTTCTGGTTTGGAAAGTTCTGCTGAAAAATCTCCTGCTAGTCTTATGGGTTTTCCCTTTTATGTTACTTCTTCTTTTGTCTTGCTGCTTTAAAATTTTTTTCTTTATCACTATATTTTGCCAGTTTAATGACAATATGTGTTGGTGTTGGTCTGCCTTTGTTGAATTTGATGGGGGTTCTCTGTGCCTCTTGGATCTGGATGTCTGTTTCCTTCCCCAGATTAGGGAAGTTTCCAGTTATTATTTCTTCAAATAAATATTCTACCTTTTCTCTCTCTTCTTCTTTTGGGACTTCAAATATATGAATGTTATTATGTTTGGTGGAGTCACTGAGTTCCCTAAGTCTATTCTCCTTTTCCATATTTCTCCTTTCTCTCTTTTGTTCATCTTCATTATTTTCCATTATTTTGTCTTCTGGGTCACTAATTTGTTCCTCTGCTTCTTCCAGCCTTGTGTTCATTACATCAGTTCTGCTTTCAATATTATTTATTGCACTCTTCATCTCTGATCAACTCTTTTTTACCTCTTATATCTGTGGTAAGCGTCCTTTGTTGTCTTCTATTCTTTTCTCAACCCCAATGAGTATCCTTGTGATTGTTGCTTTAAATTCTCCATTAGGCATGTTACATATATCTATTTTTCTCTAGATCTCTGCCTATGGCCTTATCTTGTTCTTTCATTTGGCATAAGTTCCTCCATCTTTGCAATTTGTCTAAGTCTCTGCCTTCTTCTCTGTGTAAGAAATTATGTCTCCTGCTCCTAAAAATAATGGCCTTATGAAGAAGAGGTCATGTAGTTTCCAGGGCCTGGTACTTCAGGGAATGTCTCTTATATGTGCTCTGTGCTCTGCTGTTGTGTTTTGGTTGACTGTCCTTCAGGCCAGTCATCTACAGAGGCTTTCCTTGCCTGCTGTGAGCAGTGTTTTGTTCCTGACCTGAATGTGGCAAGTTTTAAGTAGGTGTGCTCTGGTTTGCTTTTGATATGAAAATTGACAGCACTTCCACCAGAACTGAGGCCCTGCCGAACTCTCTGGTTGGGAAACATGATGCAGGTGGTGGTTCTGGTCTTCAGGGGTAGGGTTCCACCATACTGGGACTGAGGCAAGCTTGACTAAGAGGGGCAGTCCTGCCAGAGTGCAAGGGGGTGGGTCTTGGTGAGCAAGTTAAGCAGATAGCATCAGCACTATACTTCTTCCTGCAGGTGGCTCTGTGTTTATTCTAAGGGGTAGGGGAGGGAGACAGTGACAGCCAGTTTCTTTGTTCTCAGAGATTGTCTCAGTGAATGCTGCCTCTCAGAGATATGCTCCAAGAAGAGTGAATAATCTCCCCACTATTTTTGCCCCAGTATTTTTCAGATCACTGTTTACATGCTGTCTGTTCCCTAGTTTGCCTGCCTTCTCTCCAGAAGCAGGGCAGTGCCTTCAGTGCTCTATTTTAGCCAAGCTTGCCAAACTTTAAAACTCCAGGCTTTAGGTCCCATTGTTTGTAAGAACTCATGAAGTTTAGTCTTTTTCATTCCCCAAGTTGAAGGATTTGGGGAAACTCTCTCCTTGTGCATTCCACTGTGCCTTCCTTTCTTTTTTGCCTTTCTCCATGACCATGGCTCCCTCCCCTCCACAGCACCTTTTATTCATTTCTCCCATAAACCATGTCTCTGCATCTCCTACTTTTTCAGTGTGGCTTCTTCTCTCCCTTTAGTTGTGGAGTTAGCTCTGTCAGTCTTCAGGTTGATTTCTTGCATATTTAGGATGATTTAATAGTTATCTAGTTGTGTTTGTAGGATGAGATGAGCCTATGGTCCTACTACTCTGTTGCCATTTTCCCTCCCAAAGTCTTCTATTCTTTTTTCAAGTCCAGTGAGTATCCTTATGATCATTGCTTTAAATTCTCCATCAGGCATGTTACTTATATCTGTTTCATTTAGATCTCTGATATGGTCTTATCTTGTTCTTTCATTTGGAAGAAATTCCTCTGTCTTCTTATTTTGCCTAAGTCTCTGCCTTCTTCTCTGTGTTAGAAAAGCCAGCTATGTCTCATGTTCCTGAAAATAATGGCCTTATGAAGAAGAGGTCATGTAATGTCCAGGGCCTGGTGCTTCAGGATATGTCTCCAGTGTGTGCTGCATGTGCTCTATAGCTTTGCTCTGATTGCTCTATCCTTCAGGTAGTAGTCTTCAGAGGCTCTCTTTGCCTGCAGTGGGCACTCTTTGGTCCCTGGCCTGAATGTGGTAAATTTTAGCTAGGCATGTTGTGGTCTGTTGGTGAAATGAGACCTATTATCACCTCCACCAGAACTGAGGCCCTGCAAACTTCTCTGGTTGGGAGACACCATGTGGGCAAAGGTTTGTGCTGTCTTATGGGGAGAGGGACATGTCATCCTGAGACTGAGGCTAGCTTGACTGAGAAGGAAAGTTCCACCAGAGTGCAGGGGGGTGGGGCTTGGTGTATGCAAGTTAGGCAGCCAGTGTTGGCATTGGGCCAGTTCACACAGGTGGCCATGTGCTTCTGCTGAGGAATGGGAAAGGTAAATGATGCCAGCCAGTTCCTTTGTTCCTGGAGAGGTGTCTCTGTGAACTCTGCCTCTCAGGGACATACTCTGAGAAGAACAAATAATTTCCCCCCTGTGTACCCCAGGCACTCTTCAGATCATGCTGCATGTCCATGGATTGTTTGTCTTCTTTCCAAGAGCAGCTCCCATGCCTCCAGCATCTCCTGGAGTCAAGGCCCCCGACCTTTAAAATTTCAGGTTAATCCCCTCTCATTGAAATTTAGCCACTTGGAATGGAGACATTTCACTTTCCAAGCCAACGGCTATGGGGAAAATTCTCCTTGTTCATTCCCCTGTGTGCTCTTCTCTCTCTCTCATCCTTCTTCATGACCAGAGCTCCCTCCCCTCCATAGCATTCAGGAACCATTTCCCCCTAAACCATGTCTCTGCATGTCCTAACTTCTTCAGTATGGTCTCTTCTCTACCTCTAGCTGTGGAGTTTGTTCTGCTCAGGCCAGATTCTGGGGTATTTAAGATGATTCGATAGTTACCTAGTTGTGTTCATAGGTGGAAGCAAGCCTAGGGTCTTCCTAGTCTGTCACTATCTTCCCTCTCTTTTGTTTTCTTTTAGAACCACTGTAGTGCCATTGCATAATGAATACATATAATTCAGTAAGAAAAGAATCCACACTCCAATATAATTTAAGATATTTTATTCAAAATCTACCTTGTTCCTCTTCTCTTGTTTTGGCATGACTGGTATTCCCTGGTAAAAAAACAAAGACATAAACTGCGGCTGTGCTGTGATAGTCAAGCCACTCAAATGATGTTGTTATAACTGTATCACTGCACTACAAACAGTCTTGATTGCAGCTCCTCATCTTTGTTATTGTAGCGAAAAACAGCTATAGACTATACACCAAGATTAAACATAGCTGAGTTCTGTGGACATTGAAATTTGAATTTCATATTATTTTTGTATCACTTTTTTCCTTTTCTTTCTTTTCTTTTTTTCTTTGATGATTTTAAAATGTGAAATCTATCCTGAAATCACAAACCTTCCAAAAATACATATCAGACTTGATTTGGTTCGTGGACCAAAGTCTGGCTATATCAATTTCGGCTTCATAGAGTATAGCAAAGTGATGAGGAGAGAGCTGGAATTGACAAAGATTCCCTCATTTACTGTGAGGTGTTTACACCCAAGAATTCTTCACAACCCATGGGATAAGCATCTCCCTAACCTTAGAGATATTCAATCCCATGCTGTCTTCTAAGTAGCTGCTGTGATCTGCTGCTGTGGTGTTTAAGTGTAATGGGATCCCTCAGCTTTATCTCTGAAAACTGAAACTTGGTCACAGACCTATAAGTTACTAGAAGTGTAGAATAAAACTTCTATGGCAGAAACAGTAATAAGGTTGGTCTGGATGTTAATAAGGAATTCTCTGGCATTCATTTTTCAGAATTCCACCCTGAAGTACATAGAAACGCCTATCCTCTCCTACGTCTAGGAGCCATCATCTTTATTATTTTTGTTTGGAAATTAGAATGTGGTAAGTTAGTAAATATGTAAAGTCATGGTATCCTAAGAGTTCACTACTCTGACTGATTTTGACATGGTTCCTAAGTGGTGATTATAACAGAGATAAGTGGGATCTGACCTTCTCATTATAAAAATATAATTGGAGGTGAGAGATGTGACAGTCTCACTTTACTGTTTACTTTTCACTTTTTCACATTTACTTCTAAGCAACATATTTAAGAGAGATTTTGACAAACTGCAATTTATCAAGTATTTTATTCCCAAAACTGTAAAGGTTCTGAAAACATGTCTCTAAAATTAACAGTATAAACAAATAATGTTTAACAGGGAAATCTACAGTATTTGAGTTACTTGTAAAACAGTTGATTATTTTGATAACTTGTCATGAAAAGAAAATCTCTCTCTCTCTCTCCCTTTATCTCAACTGTTAGGCTTAGAAATAACTGGTTGAAGTTGTAAAGAGTCATATTAGAGCTCTATATAAAGAAGAATTTTAATAACAAGAACTTTCTCCTATTTGAGTATTTTTGCAAAGGAAGTCATGAGTTCACTACCACTGATAGCATTTAATTGAAATCTTTATGGTCATATAAAGGAATTATATTTCTTAATTAGAGAAATAGATTATCATATTAAAGAATGGATCCTAAGTTAGATGGAGGATTAAAATATATTTCATCATAAATAATGTGAAAGTATAAGAAAGAAACCCTTAATTCTCAAGCAAAATTTATGCAGAAATGTTAAGAAATTTTTACCACACATTTCTTCACAATTTTTAACATTGTTTTGTACACAAAAAATTACCAACTTAGAAAATTATACTATGCAGTGCCTACAAATTAAAAAATCTGGAACATGTAGAGATATCCAAATAAATAAATTGGGATTTCTTTCAGTGTTCATACAAGACAATAGGAATAAATGACTACTAATGAATGAAATCTTATAAAATATATTTTATTCTGAAAACAAACACACTGGATTTAAATAAATGCTATTAATAAAAGCAAGACAAAAATTTTTAAAAAATCAATTCACAGGTCTCAATCATAACCAAAAGACTGGGATCATTCCCTGCATATTTTCAGACCAAAATGCTTTGAAACTGGAACTCAATCACAAGAGGAAAGTTGGAAAGAACTCAAATACATGGAAGCTAAAGAGCACCTACTAAAGAATGAATGGGTCAACCAGGAAATTAAAGAAGAATTTAAAAAATTCATGGAAACAAATGAAAATGAAAACACAACCATTGAAAATCTTTGGGATGCAGCAAAGGAGGTCCTAAGAGGGAAGTATATAGCAATACAAGCCTTTCTCAAGAAACAAGAAAGTCTCAAATACACAACCTAAACCTACACCTAAAGGAGCTAGAGAAAGAAGAGCAAATAAAGCCTAAACCTAACAGAAGAAGAGCAATAATAAAGATCAAGCAGAAATCAATGAAATAGAAACCAAAAGAACAGTAGAATGGATCAGTGAAAATAGGAGCTGGTTCTTTGAAAGAATTAATAAGATTGATAAACCCATAGCCAGACTTATCAAAAAGAAGAGAGAAAGGACCCAAATAAATAAAATCATGAATGAAAAAGGAGAGATCACATCCAACACCAAAGAAATACAAACAATTCTAAGAACATATTATGAGCAAATATATGCCAACAAATTAGACAATCTGGAAGAAACGGGTGCATTCCTAGAGATGTATAAACTACCAAAACTGAACCAGGAAGAACTAGAAAACCTTAACAGACCCATAACCAGCAAGGAAATTGAAGCAGTAATCAAAAATCCCCCAAAAAACAAGAGCCCAGGGCCAGATGGCTTCTCAGGGGAATTCTACTAAACCTTTAAAGAAGAATTAGGGGCGCCTGGGTGGCTCAGATGGTTAAGCGTCTGCCTTCGGCTCAGGTCATGATCCTAGGGTCCTGGAATCTAGTCCCACATCAGGTTCCCTGCTCCTTGGGAGCCTGCTTCTCCCTCTGCCTCTCTCTCTCTCTCTGTCTCTCATGAATAAATAAAATCTTTAAAAAAAAAATAAAAATAAAAATAAAAAAATAAAAATCTATAAAGAAGAATTAATACCTATTCTTCTGAAACTGTTCCAAAAAATAGAAATGGAAGGAAAAGTTCTGAACTCATTTTATGAGGCCAGCATTACTTTGATCCCAAAACCAGACAAAGACCTCATCAAAAAGGAGAATGACTGACCAATATCCCTGATGAACATGGATGCCAAAATTCTCACCAAAATACTAGCCAATAGGATCCAACAGTACATTCAAAGGATTATTCACCACGACCAAGTGGGATTTATTCCTGGGCTGCAAGGTTGGTTCAACATCTGCAAATCAAACAATGTGATACACTACATTAATAAAAGAAAGGACAAGAACCATATGATCCTCTCAATAGATGCAGAAAAAGCATTTGACAAAGTATAGCATCCTTTCTTGATTAAAACTCTTCACAGTGTAGAGATAGAGGGCACATACCTCAATATCATAAAGGCCATCTATTAAAAACCCACAGTGAATATCATTCTCAATGGGGAAAAACTAAGAACTTTTCCCCTAAGGTCAGCAACATGGCAGGGATGTCCACTATCACCACTGCTGTTCAACATATTACTAGAATAGCCAGAGAAATGTTGAAAAACAAAACCAAAGCTGGTGGATCACAATTCTGGACTTCAAGCTCAATTACAAAGCTGTAATCATCAAGACAGTATGGTACTGGCACAAAAACAGACACACAGATCAATGGAGCAGAATAGAAAACTCATGGTCAACTAATCTTTGGGAAAGCAGGAAAGAATAGCCAATGGAAAAATGACAGTTTCTTCAACAAATGCTGTTGGGAAAATTGGATAGCCACATGCAGAAGAATGAAACTGGACCATTTTCCTATGCCATACACTAAAATAGACTCAAAATGGATGAAAGACCTGAATGTGAGATAGGAATCCATCAAAATCCTAAAGGAGAACACAGGCAGCAACCTCTTCGACCTCAGCTGCAGCAACTTCTTCCTAGACACATTGCCAAAGGCAAGGATAACAAGGGCAAAAATGAACTATTGAGACTTCATCAAGATAAAAAGCTTTTGCACAGCAAAGAAACAATTGACAAAACCAAAAGACAACTGACAGAATGGGAGAAGATATTTGCAAATGACATATCAGATAAAGGGCTAGTATCCAAAATCTATAAAGAACTTATCAAACTCAACACCCAAAGAACAAATAATTCAATCAAGAAATGGGCAGAAGACATGAATAGACATTTCTGCAAAGAAGACATCCAAATGGCCAACAGACACATGAAAAAGTGTTCAACATCACTCAGCATCAGGGAACTACAAATCAAAACCACAATGAGCTACCACTTCACACCTGTCAGAATGGCTAACATTAACAAGTCAGGAAATGACAGATGTTGGTGAGGATGCAGAGAAAGGGGGACCCTCTTACACTGTTGATGGGAACACAAGCTGGTGCAGCCACTCTGGAAAACAGTATAGAAGTTCCTCAAAAAGTTGAAAATAAAGCTACCCTATGATCCAGCGGTTGCCCTACTGGGTATTTACCCCAAAGATACAAATGTAGTAATCTGAAGGGGCACCTGCACCTCAATGTTTATAGCAGCAATGTCTACAATAGCCGAATTATGAAAAGAGCCCAGATGTCCATTGACAGATGAATGGATAAAGAAGATGTGATGTATACACACACACACACACACACACACACACACGCAATGTAATATTATGCAGCCATCAAAAAATGAAATCTTGCTATTTGCAAATATATGGATAGAACTAGAGGGTATTATGCTAAGTGAAATAAGTCAATCAGAGAGAGAAAATTATCATATGCTCTCACTTTTATGTGGAATTTGAGAAACAAGGCAGAGGATCGTAGAGGAAGAGAGGAAAAAATTAAAATGAAAATGAGACAAGACGAAACCAGAGAGAGCCACAAACCATAAAAGACTCTTAATCTCAGGAAACAAACTGAGGGTTGCTGGGGTGGAGGGGGGTGGGAGGAATAGGGTGGCTGGGTGATGGACATTGGGGAGGGTATGTGTTGTTGTGAGCACTATGTATTTTATAAGACTGATGAATCACAGACTTGTACCCCTGAAGCAAATAATATATGTTAATAATAAAAAAATAAAGGTAAATGAATATAATATAGTCAACCCAACAATAATAATGGATATTGGCACAAAACAGAAGCAGAGAGAGGAAAAGATGGCAGAGGAGTAAGGGACCTATTCCAACCAGTCCCGGAATTGAGCTGGATATCTACCAGACCACTCTGAACACCCATGAAATCAACCTGAGACATAAGAAGATAGATCTGGATCTCTACAAACAGAATATTGCAGGCAGTTGGTTTCGAGGTATGAAACAGGGAGCCATGATTCTGTGGCAGATATCAGAAGATAAACAGAAGGGGAAGGGAGCTGCCACAGCGCTGGCACTGGGAAAATGAAATAACATAGGAGAGCAAACGCCTCTGGCACTGGGGAATGGACACAGACTCACAGACTGCAGACCGGTAGTGACAGGGAAATGACTTTAAGGCAGCCCCCTGGACTGAAACCGGAGGAGCTGGGACGCACGTGTGAACGGGGGGTGGCTGGCAGTTTTAAAAGCACAAAGGACAGAGACATGCCCTGACCTGGAGGTGAGGACTGGGAGTCCTGCTGAGGGGCGCACAACCCAGGACGCTGCAGTTTATAGCAGCACAGACAGAAACGGAGATAGTATGACCTGGAGAGCTCACTGAAGAACAGACTGTGATCTCTCTGCTCTGAGGCAGAGGGTTGGAAATGATCTCTTCTGCTCTGACTCTTGGAAGAGACGTGGAAAGCCACCAGGGAAAGCCGCCAGAGAACAAAAGCCCCCCAAAACCATTTTCACTGAGCCCATCCCCCACCACAGGAGTCAGGGCAACTCTGCCCAAACAGGGTTGCTTGAGTAATAGTGCAGCAGGCCCCTCCCCCCAGAAGACAGGCTGGAAGAACAAGAGGCCACAACCCTAAGGTCTCTATAAAACAGATGCATCTTGCTTGGGTTGTGGTCAACCACCCCTCAACAGAATGACTAAGAGGAGGAACCTCCAAAATAGGAAAGACTCAGAGACTGTGACTTCTGCCACAGATTTACAAATGGATACAAATATAACCAAGATGTCAGAAATGGACTTCAGGGTAACATGAAGTCGATAGCTAAAATGGAGAAATTGATTAATGGCAACATAGAGTCTCTAGGGGCAGAAATGAGAGCTGATCTGGCCGAAATTAAAAATGCTATCAATGAGATTCAATCTAATCTAGATAACCTAACAGCTAGGGTAACTGAGGCAGAAGAATGAATTAGTGATCAGAACACCAATTAATAAACAAGAAGGAAAAAGAGGAGGCCAGGGAAAAACAAGTCAAAATCCATGAAAATAGAATCAGAGAAATAAGTGACACCATGAAGCATTCCAATGTCAGAATTTTTGGGATCCCTGAAAGGGTAGAGAGAGTGAGGACTAGAAGGCATATTTGAGCAAATCGTAGCTGAGAACTTCCCTAATGTGGGGAATGAAACAAACATTCATGTCCTAGAGGCAGAGAGGACCGCTCCCAAGATCAAGGAAAGCAGGCCAACGACCCAGCATGTAATAGTAAAACTCACAAATCTTAGAAGCAAGGAAACCATCTTAAGGGCAGTTAGGGGGAAGAGATTCCTTACCTGCAGAGGGAGGAACATCAGAATAACTTCAGACCTATCCACAGAGACCTGGCAAGCCAGAAAGGGCCAGCAAGACATATTCAGGGTACTAAACGAGAAGAACATACAGCCAAGAATACTTTATCCAGCAAGGCTGTCATTTAGAATGGATGGAGAGATGCAGAGCTTCCACGACTGGCAGAAACTGAAAGAATATGTGACCACTAAGCCAGCCCTGCAAGAAATATTAAGGGGGGGTCTATAAAAGGAGAAAGACCCCAAGAGTGATATAGAACACAAATTTACAGAGACAATCTATAGAAACAAGGACTTCACAGGCGACATGATGACAACAAATTCATATCTCTCAATAATCACTCTCAAAGTAAATGGCTTAAATGCTCCCATGAAAAGGCACAGGGTTGCAGATTGGATAAAAAGATAGGACCCATCCATATGCTGTCTACAAGAGACTCATTTTGAACCTAAAGATACATCCAGACTGAAAGTGAAGGGATGGAGATCCATCTTCCATGCCAACAGACCTCAAAAGAAAGCTGGGGTAGCAATTCTTGTATCAGACAAATTAGATTTTAAGCTAAGTAGTTAGCTTAAGTTAGTCTCTAAGTAGTTAGAGACACAGAAGGACACTATATCATTCTTAAAGGGTCTATCCAACAAGAAGATCTAACAATTGTAAATATCTATGCCCCCAACATGGGAGCAACCATCTACATAGGCCAACTGTTAACCAAAATAAAGAGTCATATTGATAACAATACGTTAACTGTAGGAGACCTCAATACTCCACTCTCAGCAATAAACAGATCATCTAAGCAGAAAATCAACAAAGAAACAAGACACACTGGACCAGATGGACCTCATAGATATATACAGAACATTCCACCCTAAAACAACAGAATACTCATTCTTCTCAAGCACACATGGAACTTTCTCCAGAATAGACCACAAACTGGGTCACAAATCAGGTCTGAATCTATACCAAAAGATAGAGATTATTCCCTGCATATTCTCAGACCACAATGCTTTAAAAGTGGAACTCAATCACAAAAAAAAAAAAAAAAAATATTTGGAAGAAATTCAAACACTTGGACGCTGAAGACCACTCTGCTCTGGAATATTTGGGTCAACCAGGAAATCAAAGAAGAACTTAAACAATTCATGGAAACCAATGAGAATGAAAACACATCAGTCCAAAACCTATGGGATACTGCAAAGGCAGTCCTAAGGGGGAAATACACAGCCATCCAAGCCTCATTCAAAAAAATAGAAAAATCCCGATTCACCAACTAACTTTACTCCTTAAAGAACTAGAGAACAAGCAATAAACGATGCCTAAGCCACATATTAGAAGAGAAATAATTAAGATTAGAGCAGAGATCAATGAATTAGAAACCAGAAACACAGTAGATCATATCAACAAAACTAGAAGCTGGTTCTTTGAAAGAATTAATAAGATTGATAAACCACTGGCCAGACTTTTCCAAAAGAAAAGAGAAAGGACTCAAATTAATAAAATTATGAATGAAAGGGGAGAGATCACGACTAACACCAAGGAAATAGAAACAATTCTTAGAAATTATTATCAACAATTATGCCAACAAATTAAGGAACCTGGAAGAAATGGATGCCTTCCTGGAAACCTATAAACTGCCAAGACAGAAACAGGAAGAAATTGACAACCTGAATAGGCCAATAACCAGTAACGAGATTGAAGCAGTGATCAAAAACCTCCCAAAAAACAAGAGTCCAGTGCCTGATGGATTCCCTGGGGAATTCGACTAACCATTCAAAGAAGAAATAATACCTATTCTACTGAAGCTGTTTCAAAAAATAGAAACAGAAGGAAAACTTCCAAACTCATTCTATGAGGCCAGCATTACCTTGATCCCCAAACCAGGCAAAGAACCCATCAAAAAGGAGAATTTCAGACCGATATCCCTGATGAATATGCATTCCCAAATCCTCAACAAAATCCTAGCTAATAGGATCCAAAAATACATTAAAAGCATCATCCACCATGACCAGGAGGGATTTATGCCCAGGATGCCAGGGTGGTTCAACATTTGCAAATCAATCAATGTGATAGAACACATTAATAAGAGGAGAGAGAATAACCATATGGTCCTCTCAATTGATGCAGAAAAAGCATTTGACAAAATACAGCATCCTTTCCTGATTAAAACTCTCCAGAGTATAGGGATAGAGGGAACATTCCTCAAGCTCATAAAATCCATCTATGAAAAACCCACAATGAATATCATCCTCAATGGGGAAAAGCTGAGAGCCTTTC
>NW_027727385.1:0-315 GCF_054177405.1 Leptonychotes weddellii | reverse complement strand
CACTGCTGCCGAGTCGGACACACAAGGCCGGGGGCGGGGGGCACTCCTCGTCGCAGCAGCCTGCCCAGTACAGGTGGAGCCCTCAGTGAGCCTAGAAGAAGATGGCGCCCACTCTCCCCTCCGCTCCGGACAAACGGACGTACAGTTTGTCTGCCCATGCGCTCTCCAGGCGTAACCCACCACCCCGGCGCCCCGGCCACGTTTGCGCAGGCGTCTTGACGCTCACCCGCTTCCCGTTGTCAGGGGAAGGGAGGCAGTGCCCGCGAGTGCACCGTCCCGCCCTGGGTTCGCTGAGCTTCTGCGCATGTTCAGATT
>NW_027727384.1:0-315 GCF_054177405.1 Leptonychotes weddellii | reverse complement strand
GGGAGGGTAATAGACACTTCATTACTGCCAAGTGGGGGGTGGTGGTGCAGACTTCCTTATAGGGTCTCTACTGACCGGGTATGGGAAACGCCTTTTTAAAGCCTGGAACAATGAAAGTCTCAGCCTCTTCCTCTGCTTTCTCTGATACCTTGTGTTGAGGGGCAGGAAGCTGGGGTGGAGGGGAGCACCTTGCCGCAGGCTGGCAAGGGTGGGATTCTAGGCTCCCCACTCTATCTTTGCTGCTTGTGGGTGGGGGTGAGACTACAGTTTGTTTTTATTTCCATCTTCCTGCAAGTGAAAATCTCTAAAATGGAA
>NW_027727383.1:0-315 GCF_054177405.1 Leptonychotes weddellii | reverse complement strand
GGGAGGGTAATAGACACTTCATTACTGCCAAGTGGGGGGTGGTGGTGCAGACTTCCTTATAGGGTCTCTACTGACCGGGTATGGGAAACGCCTTTTTAAAGCCTGGAACAATGAAAGTCTCAGCCTCTTCCTCTGCTTTCTCTGATACCTTGTGTTGAGGGGCAGGAAGCTGGGGTGGAGGGGAGCACCTTGCCGCAGGTTGGCAAGGGTGGGATTCTAGGCTCCCCACTCTATCTTTGCTGCTTGTGGGTGGGGGTGAGACTACAGTTTGTTTTTATTTCCATCTTCCTGCAAGTGAAAATCTCTAAAATGGAA
>NW_027727382.1:0-315 GCF_054177405.1 Leptonychotes weddellii | reverse complement strand
CCCCCCTTGTGTTGGTTTTATGTGCTCTTGCCCCCCTCCTTCCTTGGCTCATTGTGGATTCTGAAGATGGCAGCTCTTATTCTCAGTGTGGGACCCAGGTATTTGGTTCTAGAGGAAGCAAAGCAGATCTTATTAGCAAATTATTTTCTTTCTTTCTTTCTTTCTTTCTTTCTTTCTTTCTTTCTTTCTTTCTTTCTTTCTTTTCTTTCTTTTTCTCTTACTCAAGGAAGTCTGTCAAAACACTAGATGAACATAAGCAAAGGGAATAGAGACTTTGGTCAGCATAAACAACAAGTAATACTATTTTTGTAAAAA
>NW_027727381.1:0-315 GCF_054177405.1 Leptonychotes weddellii | reverse complement strand
GGCCATTCCTGTGCTCTGGCTAGAACAGGGCTTTGGCCTGCCACCTTGTTTTATATGGCTTATTGTCTAAGAGTGATCTTCATATTTTTATTTATTTATTTATTTTTATTTTTTTAAAAGATTTTATTTATTTATTTGAGAGAGAGAGAATGAGAGAGAGCACATGAGAGGGGGGAGGGTCAGAGGGAGAAGCAGACTCCCTGCCGAGCAGGGAGCCCGATGCGGGACTCGATCCCGGGACTCCAGGATCATGACCTGAGCCGAAGGCAGTCGCTTAACCAACTGAGCCACCCAGGCGCCCGATCTTCATATTTT
>NW_027727380.1:0-315 GCF_054177405.1 Leptonychotes weddellii | reverse complement strand
AAGGAATTTCAACAGTAAAGGTGCTTTCTTATAGCCCTACTTGTAAAATTATAAAGCCTAAACATTATTGAGCAAATCCAGTGTTTTATGAACATCAACAGTATTGGCCTTTCTTTCTCTGTTACTTCTAGCACCACCGTTAGTCAGAACTTACCATTTCTATCATCACTGATATGATAAATGAAGCAGAGCTGCTCAAATGAAGTATGGGTATTGTGAACAACTTATAGTTTCCTCTCTGAGAAGGGGGAGGGTTCCTAACTAAGATTGCATTAAAAATAGATGATCATGTAAGGAAAACTAATTTTTTTTTTT
>NW_027727379.1:0-315 GCF_054177405.1 Leptonychotes weddellii | reverse complement strand
GGAACCTAAACAAACATATGGCTGTTTGTCCCTTAGGCTGCAGTGCTCACACATGTTATTTCAACTTGACTTTTGTCAGGGCCAGTATGACAGGTGTTTAAGGGCCTCATAGTCTGGGGTCATTGATTCAGGATAATCCCATTGTTTTTATGCTGGAGGTTCCCAACCTTTAGTGTGCTTGGGAATTTCAAAGGATGTTCATTTAAAATATATATTCCTGGGCACCTGGGTGGTTCAGTTGGTTAAGAGTCTGCCTTCAGCTCAGGTCATGATCCCAGGTGCCTGGGATGAGCCCTGCATCAGGCTCCTTGCTCC
>NW_027727378.1:0-315 GCF_054177405.1 Leptonychotes weddellii | reverse complement strand
AGCAACTAATTCTTCAAAAATAGCTTTCTCATATTCACACCGTACTAACATGGCTTGGAGTGATTTAAAAAAAAAAGTGAAGATGTCTATCATCTTCTTTCATTGTTATGGTCCAAATGCTCACCCTTTTGAGTATGCACTAAATGAAGGCCAGGAAAAAAAGGCTTGTGACTTTGCATCCCAGTGGAACAAAACATATGATATGAGTTCTACAGAGAAGTTATACTACATAATGGGTAGCCATATACAATCAACAGATACCAAATGAAAATGGGGCTATACAGACAAATTGATCTGGGAAATGTTAAGTTAAAT
>NW_027727377.1:0-315 GCF_054177405.1 Leptonychotes weddellii | reverse complement strand
TTTATTTATTTATTTGAGACAGAGAGAATGAGAGAGAGAGAGCACATGAGAGGGGGGAGGGTCAGAGGCAGAAGCAGGCTCCCTGCCGAGCAGGGAGCCCGATGCGGGACTCGATCCAGGGACTCCAGGATCATGACCTGAGCCGAAGGCAGTCGCTTAACCAACTGAGCCACCCAGGCGCCCTGAAGAAGAAGTGTTTTAACCTATAAAATTCTTTGTCACAATTACTCATTTGGACTTTGCCTAAGACATCCTATTCCTTAACCCTATGTTGCTGGCAAACGTTCTACAGACTCTAAAACATTCTAAGATTAT
>NW_027727376.1:0-315 GCF_054177405.1 Leptonychotes weddellii | reverse complement strand
TTTTTTTTATTCTTATGTTAATCCCCATACATTACATCATTAGTTCTAGATGAAGTGTTCCATGATTCATTGTTCGTGCACAACACCCAGTGCTCCATGCAGAACGTGCCCTCCTTAATACCCACCACCAGGCCAACCCATCCTCCCACCCCCCTCCCCTCTAGAACCCTCAGTTTGTTTTTCAGAGTCCATCTTCTCTCATGGTTCGTCCACCCCTCCGATTTCCCCCGCTTCATTCCTCCCCTCCCGCTACCTTCTTCTTCTTCTTTTTTTTTCTTAACATATCTTGCATTATTTGTCTCAGAGGTACAGATC
>NW_027727375.1:0-5094 GCF_054177405.1 Leptonychotes weddellii | reverse complement strand
TCCTCCCCCTCTCCTTCCTCCCCTTCCTCCTCCCCCTGCCCCCCTCCTCCTCCTCTTCTTCCTCCCCTCCTCCTCTTCCCCCCTCCTTCCCCCCTCCTCCCCCTCCTTCCTCCTCCCACCCCTGTCCATTTTCATGCCATCCGGGAGCCCCCCACAACCAGGAAATCCAGGTGGTAATAGCGGGTAGAAAATAAGAGCCATGGGCTCTGGGCATGATGGTGTCTGAGAAGCCACAGGCCCCAAGCGTGCCCCCTGTGAGCCCCTGCTCCCCGCGCCCCCCACCACAAGGAAGCTGCAGATCCAGGCACCGATTTTTATTCTGATTTTTATTCTCTGCCAGGGATCTCAGGGAAACTCCTGAAACAAGGGAGTGGCCTGACGCACCTGAAGCCCTGAAGGAGCTGACGGCTCTAGGGGGGAGTTTCCAAGCTCCAGGGCTGGCGCCGGCAGCTCCCTAATTCAACATCCCCAGCCTCATCCCGACACCCCGCAGGATTATTTTTGGAACTCTTAATTCAACAAGTCTTCAGTGAGCGCTTCCCTGGGACCAGGCCACATTGTCATCCGGCCGGTTCGCCTCACTTCTCTGGCCAAGATTTAGCCATCTCTGTGCCTCACCCAGACATTCCGGGAGAAGGGTCTTCTCCAAATCCAGGGAAGGGACATTTGGACTTCTTGGGTGTATTTCTTCAGCTGTTAGAACACATCTGTCACTGTATTTCCTCCCACTCTGATCAGCACCCTCAACATCCCCAACATCAAATGTTAACTGAGAACATGTATTGAACATGTAGTCATTCAGGCTCCAGGCTTCAGGGGCATCTCTCATCTCATCCTCCAGCACCCCTGGGGGACTTGTGCTCTGACGATCCCTCTCGTACAGAGGAGGAAACGGAGTTTCAGAGAGTGTGAGTGATCCAAAGTCACACAGGGGGCACGCTAGAGCTGTAACCTTGAGGTCTTCCCCACTTGGAGGATCTCAGGAACCCTTTGTACATTATCCACCCTGGAGGGCGTCAAGAGCAGGCACAGCTGTCCTTTCCAATCCCTGGCAGGAACGCCTGCCTGGGGATGCCCCCCCCGGCTGTGCCAGCTCCTGAGACACCACCGCCCCCGCCTTCCACGTCAGTGCCTTGGCTGGGGACCAGGCCCAGACTTTCCTGCAGCCCAGCCCGATGCCCAGCACTCCAGGAGCTCCTCTCAACCCTGAACACTCACTGCCCGCTCCACATGGATTCCCTCTTTGTGAGTCTGTGCTCTCTCTCCCCAATGAGACAAAGCTCCCGCGGGAAGGTCCTGGCCTGCTTCCTGACGTCCCCCACAGAGCCAGCATGGTGTGGGCAGCCATGTTGCTCACTGGGGCGACAACTGATTGATCCGTCTGTGGCTTCATTCTGCTCTGGGCACCTTTCCAGATGGCCTCCCAGCAGCCCAGCCGAGACACCCCAAGATTCCCCCCACCCCCAGACACCCCCAGATCCCCAACTTGACCCAGGCTGTGCCTTATCTGTCCTTGGCTCCTGGGAGCGAGTGATGCTTCTGCCCAGTTTGTCTGGCATCCCCCAAGGTCCTATTATGGTGGCTCTGGGTTCAAATTCCAGCTCAGCGACTTGGCTGGGTCGTCCTTAGATCACTTCCTTCACTTCCTTGAGCTATAGGGCCCTCACCCGTGAGATGTGGGTCAAAATGCACAGGGAAACCCATAGCAGGGGAAGTACCTCATATAGTTCTGGGACACAGACACCACAAGTAGGACCAGCTTCCCAGACTGGAATGAGGGGACTCCTATGAATGAAGGGCTCCCCCAAGTGACCCACCAGGCTGCATAGTGACCATCGTCATTATTATGCTAAGTGCCCTATTTATATTATCTCATTGATTTGGCCACCTCAACTTTCCAGCTGAGAACACTAAGCTTGGAGATGCTGAGAAATTTGAACAAGGTTGCACAGACAAGAAGGGAGCAGGCAGGTTTGAACTCGGGGTAGGCTATTCCTGAGCCTGAGCTCTTAACTACCAAGTTCTCTGCCAGGCTGGTTCCCTCTGAGGCCGCTGGACGACACCGATGTATCTCGTAGAGGAATCAGACAACAGGAGGCGAGGCGGGTACAACAGAGGGGATGGCTGTCCTCCTCAGCCTACTCCGGGGACCAGAGCAGAACATGGAGGAGTCCCTGCTCACAAGGATGGCTGAGACCCCAGAGCCACCGCACTGGAGCGTACGAGTCTCCTCTTTCTGCTCAGGCCAAGGAGCGGCTCTGGCAAAGTGAGGTCTGGAGAGCTCACAGCCTGGTGTTGGCATGTGGAGCATTCACCAGGTTTGGAAGCCCACAGAGATGGCACAGTCCCACCACCCTGGGCTGGGGAATCTGTGTTTGTAGACAGCACCCGTGGCTGTGAGGAGGTGAGGAGCTAGCCCTTCCCGAGGAGCACTGTCAATGCAGTGGGGTGGGGCGTGCACAATAGAGAGATCCTGGACGGCCACCGCAGCATCTCCTGGGAGCTTGCTCGAATGCAGAGCTTCGGGACCCGCTCCAGACCTGCCGGCTCAGAACCTCTATCGGAGGCTGTAGGTTAGCAAGTGCTCCAGGGGATTCTGTACCCCCTGAAGTTTGAGAAGCACTGCCCTTGAGAATTCTAGCCTCTGGGCCTTTGCACATGCGCCCCCCCCCCCCCAGAATGCTCTCCCTCTTTGTTCTTAGCATGGCCAGCTCATGCTCAGCATCCTGCCTCACCTCACACACCCCTTGAGAGGCTTCCCGCCCATCCCACTGTGGCGGTCATGGCTCCTTATTTATTCCCTTCATAGCATGTCCTCCACGTGGTAAGGAGCTCGTTCCTTCTCCCCCCACCTCCACAAAGCAGGGATTTCATTCATCTGACGTTCCTCTGCTGCCCGGAAGCCAGGCATGGTGCTTAATACACACTAGGTGCTCTGCAGATCCTTGTTTGGACAAATGAATGAACGAACATCCCCTCCCTGCCTAGAGCCCAGCTCCTCAGGCCCCTGCCCAAACCAACTTCTAGGCTTATCACCCTCTGGTTAGTAAACGGTGCCTCCCTCTGGACAAAGTCTCATCAACACAGGTCCAAGGGCCTTGCAGATCAGAAGGAAATTTCCTGTTATGGGTCAGGGCAGGGTGGCACTGCGCAAATTCGGGCTGCTCTCATCCCGAGAAGTGGGACTGTTGATGTTCTCTGCCTCCGGGCATGGAACCTCTGTGCTGCCCACCCGGGATGGAAGGGGGTCACCTAGCCGCTTCCTTCTACCAGGGGGCTCCCCGACAGCCCACCAGCAGGAGGCTCCCAGGCTCCCGTGCTTCAGGTGGCATCTACCTCGCCTGATGCCTACTATCCGGACCAGATACTAAATAACATCCCACATGGTGAGAAAGCTATTTGCTTTTCAATTCACAGTATCTAGCTAGAATTTAATAACATGCTTTGTTTCCATTGTATTTATTTTTGCAGTGGACTTCTATTTATGGCCAGCGGTACTCGCTTTCCATTTACAGTCGGGTTATAAAGTTTCCTTTGAAAATAAATCTCCATTTAAAGAAAAAAAAAAGTGAATTGATTTAAAGAGCAATATAAGACAAATACCCAAACATAGGATATAAATACACGGAGAAAGACAGAAGGATGGAGGAATCTGGTTTGCTGTAGGTGCACCTCCTGTCTCTTCCTCGGATGCATTTCAGGAATCAGAATGGGAGGATTCCAGAAAGGTGCTAGGGGACGTCTCCCGGAGATGGCTGTGAACACCTCTGGAAGGGCACCCTGCCTTCAGATAGACACATTCATCACTCGGCAGCAAACCTTGGGAATAGCTGGAGCAAGTGAGACCAATAAACACCACAATGCTTTCCCACATCAGCTCAGGTCAGGTTCTGCCATCAGATGAGTCCCTGCGACCACCTCACGGTTTTGCTCCCAAATAAATGATAAGGTGTTTTTATTTATTCAGGGCTGTTTGGGATGCAGAATTTTGAATTAGAAATGGTAGCCCTCGAGGGCGCCTGGGTGGCTCCATCAGTTAAGCTTCTGCCTTTGGCTCAAGTCATGATCTCAGGGTCCTGGGGTCGAGCCCCGTGTTGGGCTCCCTGCTCCACAGGACGCCTGCTTCTCCCTCTCCCTCTGCCCCTCCCGTCCACTCGTGCCCTCACTCTCTCTCTCTCAAATATAAATAAATACAACCTTTAAAAAAAAAAAAAAAAGGAATGGTAGCACTCAGAAATGCTACTCAAACTAATCCTAGCTGGGAGTTAATGAGTATTTCATCATGTTATCTGCTTCATTACGGTGATTATACCCATTTTCCAGATGAAGAAACTGAGGCCTCAAGGGGTTAACTCACTTACACAGCTAACACAATGGTGACACCTGAACTGGAAGCCAGACAAGTGAGAGGGAGAGAGCAAAATGGTCCAGAACTCACACAGAGCCACCCTCGTGCCTTACGGATGACTCCCACTCTCCTACTTGGATTGAAATTCTCACATCAGCATCATTCCTTAGTTAGGTGAGAAAGAGGAGACACCACCTCCGGGTGCCCCAGAGAAGCACATCCCAGCCAGCACCTGAGAACAGCTCTGTGATCTCATTAACACTTCCACAGAACCCTGGGGTGCCCCTGGGCACCCGCCAGAAACTGCCAGGATGAGCTGTAAGCTTCATGGCCATGGTTTCTTTTAGCCTCTAATCTGCCCCTTCCCCTTAAACATACTCTTGATTGCCTATTTTTCCCCTTTAGCTACCATGTTTACTGAACACAAACCCCCCACCAGACGGTGATAAGTTAGACGTTTCTTTACATATTACCTCTGCTTTTAGAAAATTTTTAAATTTGAAAAATATGGGAAATTGGAGCCAAAAAAGCAAAAAATCACTCATAATCCACTTTTACAAATAGAGAATAAGAGGCAAAAGTTGTCCCTCCCAATTCTGCCACTCAAATTCTATCCCCTCCCCACCCCACAGAGGTAACCACTGTTGAAAGTAACCTTCTCAATCTTTCCCTATGCCTACTGAGACATATCTATATCCAGATCTGTATCCATGACGATTCTCTATTTAAATCACTATCTACCTATT
>NW_027727374.1:0-315 GCF_054177405.1 Leptonychotes weddellii | reverse complement strand
GGCAATTATTCCTTCAGTTCATATTTCTAAGAAATTCACACACCCCCGTATGGATTCCTTGTGTAAATGTACATAAAGAACTGAAAAGTGGCAAGTGGTAGGAAATGACTTACGTGAGACCTGCCAATAGAGGCATAATTTGTAAACTGGTGGTACCTCACCAGTGCCATCATTTATATAGGATGGTAGTGAGAAACTTGGTACTGCTACTATTTTAATTTCGAGATTTATGCCTGTCAGGGACGCCTGGGTGGCTCAGTCGGTTAAGCGTCTGCCTTCGGCTCAGGTCATGATCCCAGGGTCCCGGGATCGAGT
>NW_027727373.1:0-315 GCF_054177405.1 Leptonychotes weddellii | reverse complement strand
GCCTAGAGTTTCTCTTCCTGATGCTAATATTTATGCAGATGCCTCTTGGAAAACTACCCATCCAAAGTGCTTTCACAGGGGAGGGGACAACAAATCTTTATGTTATTGTCAAGGCATTTCCTGATAATCCTGCATGTCTAACCTAAATTATCCAATAAGGATTTATTTGAGGATCTTGTGTTTTCTTTTTTTTTTTTTTTAAAGATTTTATTTATTTATTTGACAGAGAAAGACACAGCGAGAGAGGGAACACAAACGGGGAGTGGGAGAGGGAGAAGCAGACTCCCTGCCGAGCAGGGAGCCCGATGCGGGACT
>NW_027727372.1:0-315 GCF_054177405.1 Leptonychotes weddellii | reverse complement strand
CGTGGATCACCACATCAAAAACTAATGATGTATTGTGGGGTGACTAACATAACATAATAAGATTAAAAAAAAAGAAATCTGAAGGTCAATAAGCCTTAGTTAGGCGAAGAGGAGAGGGAAGAGGACTGCAGAGAAAGAAAGGAGCAAAAGCAAAGGTGCTTCTCCCTCTCCCTCTGCCCCTCTCCCTGCTGTGCTCTCTCTCGCTTTCTCTGTCAAATAAATGAATAAAATCCTTAAAAAAACATTTAATCTTCATGACTTACATTCTAATTCGAAAACAATTTGTTCTCCTTTTGTGAAACCCTAATTAACAGC
>NW_027727371.1:0-315 GCF_054177405.1 Leptonychotes weddellii | reverse complement strand
GGGAAATGAATGAGCTACAGCTACATGCAACAGCACAGATCAAGTTAGGAAAATAACTTAATAACATACTTGTAAAGCTAAAAAGATGATGTATCACTTTAGAACTCACCCGATCTGTACCTCTGAAACAAATAATACATTATATTTAAAAAAAAAAAAGAAGAAGAAGATAGAAGGAGCGGAAGAATGAAGGGGGGGGAAATCGGAGGGGGAGACGAACCATGAGAGACTACGGACTCTGAGAAACAAACTGGGGGTTCTAGAGGGGAGAGGTGGGTGGATGGGTTAGCCTGGTGATGGGTATTAAAGAGGGCA
>NW_027727370.1:0-315 GCF_054177405.1 Leptonychotes weddellii | reverse complement strand
TCATTGGCTCCATACTCAGTGCAGAGTGTGCTAAGGTTTCTCTCTCCCTCTCTCTGCTCCTCCTCGAACTCTCTCTCTCTCTCTAATAAATAAATAAATCTTTAAAAATCCTTTTCGGGGCGCCTGGGTGGCTCAGTTGGTTAAGCGACTGCCTTCGGCTCAGGTCATGATCCTGGAGTCCCTGGATCGAGTCCCGCATCGGGCTCCCTGCTCGGCAGGGAGTCTGCTTCTCCCTCTGACCCTCCCCCCTCTCATGTGCTCTCTCTCTCTCTCTCTCTCATTCTCTCTGTCTCAAATAAATAAATAAAATCTTTA
>NW_027727369.1:0-315 GCF_054177405.1 Leptonychotes weddellii | reverse complement strand
TTTTTAAAGATTTTATTTATTTATTTGAGAGAGAGAATGAGAGACAGAGAGCATGAGAGGGAGGAGGGTCAGAGGGAGAAGCAGACTCCCTGCTGAGCAGGGAGCCCGATGCGGGACTCGATCCCGGGACTCCAGGATCATGACCTGAGCCGAAGGCAGTCGCTTAACCAACTGAGCCACCCAGGCGCCCACATATGGCATTTCTTAAGTTCCTTTATTTTTTATTTTTATTTGACACAGAGAGTGAGAGCACAAGCAGGGGGGAAGGGCAGGCAGATGGAGAAGCAGGCTCCCTGCTGAGCAGGAGCCCGATGC
>NW_027727368.1:0-315 GCF_054177405.1 Leptonychotes weddellii | reverse complement strand
CCCTCCTTTCATATAGAAGAGCTTCTTAATTGAAATATACCTTTTAGAATGACTTTCTATGAGAAGAGAGGCAAAAATGCCTGAATGTCCAATCACCCTGACACCAAAATGAAAGCCAATTCTTTTTTTTTTTTATTCTTATGTTAATCCCCATACATTACATCATTAGTTTTAGATGAAGTGTTCCATGATTCATTGTTTGTGCATAACACCCAGTGCTCCATGCAGAATGTGCCCTCCTCAATACCCACCACCAGGCTAACCCATCCTCCCACCCCCCTCCCCTCCAGAACCCTGTTTGTTTTTCAGAGTCCA
>NW_027727367.1:0-315 GCF_054177405.1 Leptonychotes weddellii | reverse complement strand
CTTCTGCAGTCAGACTTACCTCTTCACCAAGTCAGTCTAGCTTTTGCCTCTACAACTCTCCTGGGCCATCTAACATTTCCATTTCTAACATGTCCATCAAAGAACTGCAAAAGTTGGGGCGCCTGGGTGGCTCAGTTGGTTAAGCGACTGCCTTCGGCTCAGGTCATGATCCTGGAGTCCCGGGATCGAGTCCCGCATCGGGCTCCCTGCTCGGCGGGGGGTCTGCTTCTCCCTCTGCCCTCTTCCCTCTCGTGCTCTCTGTCTCTCATTCTCTCTCTCTCAAATAAATAAATAAAATCTTTAAAAAAAAAAAAA
>NW_027727366.1:0-315 GCF_054177405.1 Leptonychotes weddellii | reverse complement strand
TAAGTAAGGAGCAATTTAAATTTCCTCTGAAATTTTTAAGGCAAGATTAACATCTGGATCAGAAAAAAATTATTCCTGGCTGTATAGTTAAGAATAAACTTTACTGTGCCACGCCCCCCCCCCCCCCCGCCGCCAAAAGGTCTGGACTTTGCCTTCAGCAAAGGAAGTGATCTCTGAGCCCTTAGAATGCTCTGCCTAAAGAGAGTACCTTTGTTTACTTGGGGTCCTGGATCACACCAGATAGTCTAACAATACAATTTATTGTGAGGGCTTTGGGCCACACAATATGAGCTCTATCAGGAGACTACAGGTCCA
>NW_027727365.1:0-315 GCF_054177405.1 Leptonychotes weddellii | reverse complement strand
TGGACCTGTAGTCTCCTGATAGAGCTCATATTGTGTGGCCCAAAGCCCTCACAATAAATTGTATTGTTAGACTATCTGGTGTGATCCAGGACCCCAAGTAAACAAAGGTACTCTCCTTAGGCAGAGCATTCTAAGGGCTCAGAGATCACTTCCTTTGCTGAAGGCAAAGTCCAGACCTTTTGGCGGCGGGGGGGGGGGGGGGCGTGGCACAGTAAAGTTTATTCTTAACTATACAGCCAGGAATAATTTTTTTCTGATCCAGATGTTAATCTTGCCTTAAAAATTTCAGAGGAAATTTAAATTGCTCCTTACTTA
>NW_027727364.1:0-5095 GCF_054177405.1 Leptonychotes weddellii | reverse complement strand
TTTTTTTTTTTAAAGATTTTATTTATTTATTTGAGAGAGAGAGAATGAGAGACAGAGAGCATGAGAGGGAGGAGGGTCAGAGGGAGAAGCAGACTCCCTGCCGAGCAGGGAGCCCGATGCGGGACTCGATCCCGGGACTCCAGGATCATGACCTGAGCCGAAGGCAGTCGCCCAACCAACTGAGCCACCCAGGCGCCCCGGCATTCTCATTTCTTCCAGAAGGTACTGACTAGCCCATGGGCTGTGCCAGGCACTCTTCAGGGTATAGGGGGGCATGGGTTGCCGATTAAAATCAAGTAGCTCTTTCCTTTATAAATGAATGGAGAAATCAGGCAATAAACAACTAAATGCATTAATATATAATATAATAATATAATATAATACCAGGTAGTGAAAATGCTGTGTGGAAAAAAAGTGCAGTGGAGTAAAGGAATAGATATTGGTCGGAGGGAGAAGCTCTTCTAGGTAGTGTGATAACGGAAGGCCTTTCTGAGGAGATTCCATTGGCGCAGAGGCTGGGCATGATGGGGATGTCTGGGGAAGAGCCTCCCAGGCAGAGGAAACAGCAAGTGCAAAGCCCAGAGAAGGAAGAAGCTGGGTGTGCAAGGAACAGCAAGGCCACTGCCCGCAGCAGAGGGAATGGAGGGAGGCAGGAGATTAAGTTGGAGCGTACCCAGATTGTGTAAGACATCAGAAGCTATGATAAGGACTTTGGGTTTTGTTTTAAGTGGGATAGAAGTCACTGGAGGGGTGATTATTTGTTCCTTCCCTTAATCCTTATAATAAAATATTATCTCACTCAGTCCTTATAATAATACTGAGGTGGTACACATCCCTCTGGGGCGTGAGGCTTCAGCACCAGCATGCGTTTCTCTTGGGCTGTTGAGCAACACGACCTCCAATCAAAGCACTTTTCTGCTAAGAAGCTCAAAGGCCTCTTAGAGGAATCCAGTTGAGATAAATGGATCCTCTGTTCTGTGTCCATATTATGGTTTTCAAGCCTCAGTAGTCACTGGAATAGGATCTCCTCAAGTCACCAATGAGCCACTTTGATTCTGTTAAAAGCACTGGGGCTTCCTGGGTCCAAAGGAACTGGCAGAGTCATATAGAAACAGCAGCTATTGTTTTCAGAGCGTCAGTTACGTACCACGCATGGTTCTACGTCACTGAAGCATCAAAACATTCCTTGGAAATGAGTAAGTCCCAGGAACAGAGGGCACAACATGGGGAATGTAGTCAGCCGTATTGTAACAGTCTTACATGGTGACAAAGGGTAGCTACACTTGTGAGCATAGAGTAACAGAGAGTAGTTGAATCACTATGTCGTACGCCTGAAACTGATGTAATATTATTGTGTGTCAGCTATATTTAAATTTAAAGAAAATTCCCCAGGGGTGGCTGCCATTAGACTCACTTCACAGATGAGGACACTCGGGCTCAGAGTAGTTAAGGAACTTGTCTACAGTCACACAGCCTGTAAGAGGCAGAAACAGAAATCGGAGTCTGTGAATGTCTGCTACCAAATCCTGGCTCTTCACCTGTACAGCCTCTTTCTGGTAGGCAGATCTTTGATCTGTATCTCCTTGAGCCCTTGAGTTCATTGGTCTCTCCACAGGAGTCCTTAAGCTGGGGTCTGTGGGCCCTCCCAGCCATTCTTGGATAGAATTCAGGATAAACGGATACACGCACACACACACACTAACCTGAACTGTGTCATTTTTCTCACTTGGAATGTAGGCAAAGTGCATAGTATTAGCAGTACTTGAAACTTTGTCACCAATGGAAGCCAGATAATTTCATATCACGTCAGTGTTACAGATAACATCATTTATAGTTATTGCTATTTCCAAATTACAGTCATTAGACTTCCTACTAGATCTTGTCATTTAGGGTGTTAATAAAAAAGTACGTATATTACCATATTACACATTTGTTAAATTTTTTTTTGATAACTACATTTTAATATAATTGGTTTTCTTTGCAAGCCTATACATTCTTTATACATTTCAAAACAATTCTGAGAAGGGGGTCACAGGCATTCCTAGACTCCCAACAGGGTTTGCGGTGCATAAAAAGATCAAGCTCTTGTAAAGAGCTGAGAAGCAGGCCATTTATTTAATAAATGATTCACTCTTTGGGCACAAAATTTTACATAATTTCCCTACAGTATCAACAAAACTTGCACATATAAAAGGTTGAAAAAGCCTTCACGGAAATATCTCATTTAGTCATTCATTCCTTAAACAAACAATATTTGGGCACCTACTGTGTACCAGGCCCTACCAGGCACGGGAGACAGGGTAGACCAGAACTCTGCTTTCACGGAGGTGACATTGTAAAAGGTCATGAACAATAGAACAACAGTCACACAAGTGTGATGGGGCCTGTGGCAGGAAGAATGGAGAATTCCCTGACCAAATACTGCTTGGCTGAGATCTGAAGGAAGGCTGGGTAGGTGCTAAGTAGGCAACGAAGAGGTGGAAAATCCAGGCTCAGGCTGTGGTCTGCTGGAGTTGCCCACACAAGTTCGTGAGGACCGATTGTCAAATTTTCCAGGAATTTTGTAAGGTGGTTGTTAGACACAGCCATTATTAAAAATTAAGTTATACAAACTTACAATTAAATTATGTAAAAAACAAAGGAAATAAATACCTCCAGCACTGCTCTGGAAGCTGGAAACTGGGCGGGGGTGGGGGGTGGGGGTTGGGGGGTGGGGGGCGGTTTGCTGTATTCTTACACCATGCAAAGATAGTGGTACTCGAATGGTATTTCTAACCCACTGTTGCTTGAACACTACTCATTTCCCCAGCAAAAAATAGCATCCTTTTCTAGCAAACCCTCTGGCATAGAATCCTGTAACAACACCTGAAATGCTTAAGCACCCACCCCTGGCAGGTGAGTTCCTGATTAGGGTCCTTCAAAGACTGGGTCCTGGTGCAAATTCAAGGCAACCCACACACACTCCTCCCCACTCCATCCCGCTTATTCTCAAATACGTTTACAATATACAACCACAGAGATAAGACCCCAATGTCTGACCGTGGCCATTTCATCCCCGATTTCGTACAACTTCATTATTTCTTGTGGCCGGCACTGGATGAAGAAGGCGGGTTATATCTCAGGGACGCCTTACACAAATGATCCGTTCCTTTGACACCAGCATCACACTCAGTGAGGGGGGAGGTAGGAAGGAACCAGGACCTGGTGAGGAGACTCAGGCTCCTTCCTGAGCTTACACCTGCTGGTGAAATAACCCTGACCCCAAGACGCCCTCATCTGAGCCTTCTCTCTCCGCACCTTCCCCTGCTCTATGGGAACTCTTGTAAGGGAGTCTGAGCACATTTTACCATGTGATTCGAATGCCTACCATCTTCCTTTTTATGCTTTTATTTGCAAATTGACGGCCACTTAGCCCAGCACTCATGGAAGGAAGTTTTGGAAATCACCTGCCTGTGGCATCCTTGTGGGGCAGTGGATGAACCCTCTCTGCCCCGAAGCCTTGTCCAGTATCTGACAAGTCCCAGCTCCAGCATCCCAGCCGCCATGAAGCCAGCCAGGGTCATCATTACCTCCACTGTGGCATGTCTCCTGGAGGTCAAAACGTCGATGTCCCAGATGGGCAGTGCCCACAGAGGGTGAAACAAAAAATTAAAAAAAAAAAAATGAGTCCAGGAGGGAACACCTGGATCCCAGGGTGCTGCTCAGGCCTGGCTGTGGGTTGCCATGTGGGACCAGGGCCCAGTGTATCTAAAGCTCCTGCTTTTTTTTTTTTTAATACATTTTTTTAAATGTTTTATTTATTTATTTATGAGAGTCAGAGAGAGAGAGAGAGAGAGAGGCAGAGGCAGAGGGAGAAGCAGGCTTCCCGCTGAGCAGGGAGCCCGATGCGGGGCTTGATCCCAGGACCCTGGGATCATGACCTGAGCCGAAGGCAGACGCTTAACCATCTGAGCCACCCAGGCGCCCCTAAAGCTCCTGCTTTTTTAAGAGAACTGGAAATCTGGATTTGGGGGACAGATTTCTTTCTTTTTTTTTTTTATTATGTTATGTTAATCACCATACATTACATTATTAGTTTTTGATGTAATGTTCCATGATTCATTGTTTGCGTATAACACCCAGTGCTCCATGCAGAATGTGCCCTCTTTAATACCCATCACCAGGCTAACCCATCCTCCCATCCCTCTCCCCTCTAGAACCCTCAGTTTGTTTTTCAGATGGGGGACAGATTTCTATCCTTCAGTGCTGCAACTGTTCCAGATTATAAAAAGACCCCATATGGACCAGGTGAGTCAGGCCCACAGACTATACCAGTCACAGCCCAAGCTGGAGATGAAACTCTCCTGAGTTCTGAAGAGCTATCTTTCCATCCTCAAGTCCCCAGCACTCAGCACAGAACCTGCCCAAGGAGGCACCTAGGGAATGTTTGCTGAATGACTCCACGAACAAATGGATCAGTCAGGATATTAACATTCTTTCCAACCTATAAGCACCATCTCAATCTCTCTGCTTTCCCTTGGGTGCATGAAAAAACTAGGGACTTGCCCAGGGACTAAGAAGCTGGGTATTTGTCCAACAGTGAGCCCAGCAATGTGGCATGGGGCCTCCCCTCATACGGGTCACTGTAATGCTTCCTTACTTCATATAACTACTCCAAGAGGTGGGTCCTATTAGCAGCTCCATTTTTTTTTAATAAATTTTTTATTGTTATGTTAATCACCATACATTACATCATTAGTTTTAGATGTAGTGTTCCATGATTCGTTGTTTGTGCATAACACCCAGTGCTCCATGCAGAATGTGCCCTCCTCAATGCCCACCACCAGGCTAACCCATCCTCCCAACCCCCTCCCCTCTAGAACCCTCAGTTTGTTTTTCAGAGTCCATCGTCTCTCATGGTTCGTCTCCCCCTCCGATTTCCCCCCCTTCATTCTTCCCCTCCTGCTATCTTCTTTTTTCTTTTTCTTAACATATATTGCATTATTTGTTTCAGAGGTACAGATCTGAGATTCAACAGTCTTGCACAATTCACAGTGCTTACCAGAGCACATACCCTCCCCAGTGTCTATCACCCAATCACTCCATCTCTCCCACC
>NW_027727363.1:0-315 GCF_054177405.1 Leptonychotes weddellii | reverse complement strand
GAGAGAGAATGAGAGACAGAGAGCACGAGAGGGAAGAGGGTCAGAGGGAGAAGCAGACCCCCTGCTGAGCAGGGAGCCCGATGCGGGACTCGATCCTGGGACTCCAGGATCATGACCTGAGCCGAAGGCAGTCGCTTAACCAACTGAGCCACCCAGGCGCCCAATGAAACTTTATTTATTATTCTTTTATAAAGATTTTATTTATTATTTGACAGAGAGAGAATGAGAGAGAGAGAGAGCACATGAGAGGGAGGAGGGGCAGAGGGAGAAGCAGACTCCCCGCCGAGCAGGGAGCCCGACGTGGGACTCGATCCC
>NW_027727362.1:0-315 GCF_054177405.1 Leptonychotes weddellii | reverse complement strand
TTTTTTTTTTTTAAAGATTTTATTTATTTATTTATTAGAGAGCAAGCGAGAGAGAAACAGCATGAGAGAGGAGAGGGTCAGAGGGAGAAGCAGGCTCCCCACTGAGCCGGGAGCCCGATGTGGGACTCGATCCCAGGACCCTGGGATCATGACCTGAGCCGAAGGCAGTCGCTTAACCAACTGAGCCACCCAGGCGCCCTGAAACAAACTTTCTATCCTCTATACTTAGCCTGACAAGTAGAGAAAAATAATCTCATCAAATCAGGGTGATTTGTCCCTTGATATAGGCCTGCTTGATATACTTGAGTATTTAGC
>NW_027727361.1:0-315 GCF_054177405.1 Leptonychotes weddellii | reverse complement strand
CCATGGTTAATCTGCCTCTGATCATAATACATTCATTAGACAGGAATCCACTGAAGGATGGAGGGGGGTGGGAGGGAGAAAAACACCCAGAGGAGTGCTATCAAAAAAGGAGGAAGGAGGGGCGCCTGGGTGGCTCAGTTGGTTAAGCGACTGCCTTCGGCTCAGGTCATGATCCTGGAGTCCCGGGATCGAGTCCCGCATCGGGCTCCCTGCTCGGCAGGGAGTCTGCTTCTCCCTCTGACCCTCCTCCCTCTCATGCTCTCTGTCTCTCATTCTCTGTCTCAAATAAATAAATAAATAAAATCTTTAAAAAAA
>NW_027727360.1:0-315 GCF_054177405.1 Leptonychotes weddellii | reverse complement strand
CATGATACTATCAAAGGACCCCACAGAAAAGACACATGCGTTACAGACACTTTGAGCCTAAAAATATAATTTATCAGGTATCAAGGGGTTGCTAAAACTCAGGACAATGGAAGACTTTTGTGTATCTCAATATCACAGAGGGAAAAAATATGTTTTCTCTAAAAGTTCAGAGAAGGACAGAGACAACATGTGGCAAGTAGGCTTTTGAAAGTAGATATTTTTATTTTTTTTATATATATTTTTTTTATTCTTATGTTAATCCCCATACATTACATCATTAGTTCTAGATGAAGTGTTCCATGATTCATTGTTCGT
>NW_027727359.1:0-315 GCF_054177405.1 Leptonychotes weddellii | reverse complement strand
ATGAATGAGACCTTGGTCAGCTGAATAAGAAAGCAGTTACTTGCTCTGAAAATATTTGTATTAGGAGAGAAGAAATAATAATAGAAGTTGGAACACTTGTTTAATTAGATAGAGTTTTAGGATAGTAATCACACACACACACACGCACACACATACTGTAACTGATTACATTTTCACCAATGGTTTCTTTTTTTTTTTTTAAAGATTTTATTTATTTATTTGAGACAGAGAGAATGAGAGAGACAGAGAGCACATGAGAGGGGGGAGGGTCAGAGGGAGAAGCAGGCTCCCTGCTGAGCAGGGAGCCCGATGCGG
>NW_027727358.1:0-315 GCF_054177405.1 Leptonychotes weddellii | reverse complement strand
CCACCCAGGCGCCCGAATTTAGTTTCTTTTTACATTGTTTGTTTCCTCCAAGGTTTTTTGTTGTTTTTAGGCCTGATCTTGGTACCAAACAGTACAGAAAAGACTGATGGGAAACTCATATGTGTGTGTGCATGAAGGAAGCTATCTTTGGGCAAATGAACAGGGACAGGGACCAGCTTTTTTTTTTTTTTTTTTTTTTTGGAGGACATAAAAATGTCAGTCAGAATCTCTAGTTCTTTTTTCTTGGTCCATTTAGTTTCCCCAGAAAAGAATCCTCTGCTCTCATTCCATATGGACAAATATATTTAACCTCTG
>NW_027727357.1:0-315 GCF_054177405.1 Leptonychotes weddellii | reverse complement strand
AGGTAAGCAGGGGCACAGGGATGCTCCCCATGGGGAAGGAGGCCTTTGCTCTTTGCCCTTGACAGTTGCACTCAGGGACTGTGGGTCAGGGATTGTGTCTAGGCATCTGCCAGGGAGGATGCCAAGACATGGAGAGGTGGTGCTCATGAGCCTCCCGGGCTGACTCTGGGCATGATGCCTGCATTTTCATGCCTATCCTCTCCAGAATAACGGGAAACTTTCTTATGACCCAGGGCTTCCAAACTTAAGTCAAAGAAGCTGTAAAGGGAGGCCAGCCAGAGAGTTCTCCTGGCCCCTATCCATCATCCCTCCCTA
>NW_027727356.1:0-315 GCF_054177405.1 Leptonychotes weddellii | reverse complement strand
TTTTTTTTTTAAAGATTTTATTTATTTATTTGAGACAGAGAGAATGAGAGACAGAGAGCACATGAGAGGGGGGAGGGTCAGAGGGAGAAGCAGGCTCCCCGCCGAGCAGGGAGCCCGATGCGGGACTCGATCCCGGGACTCCAGGATCATGACCTGAGCTGAAGGCAGTCGCTTAACCAACTGAGCCACCCAGGCGCCCAAGAGTGTTTTTCTCTTTGCAGTTGGAATAAACGTTAGAGGTTCTTTATTTTTCTTCTTCTTTCAAAATGGTCTGCTCTGTTTTCAGGTAATGTAGTAGCTTTGTAAAATTCCCGA
>NW_027727355.1:0-315 GCF_054177405.1 Leptonychotes weddellii | reverse complement strand
TTCCCCATAGTCTTTTTAAAAAAGGCTAAAACCAAATTGTTAAATTGTTATTTCAGAGTTTGGATAATGAGTGGATTTTTTTTCTTTGAAAAATGAACTTAAGAAAGTGATTGTCCTGGGCGCCTGGGTGGCTCAGTCGGTTAAGCGACTGCCTTCGGCTCAGGTCATGATCCTGGAGTCCCGGGATCGAGTCCCGCATCGGGCTCCCTGCTCGGCAGGGAGTCTGCTTCTCCCTCTGACCTTCCTCCCTCTCATGGTCTCTGTCTCTCATTCTCTCTCTCTCAAATAAATAAATAAAATCTTTAAAAAAAAAAA
>NW_027727354.1:0-315 GCF_054177405.1 Leptonychotes weddellii | reverse complement strand
GAGTCCCGCATCGGGCTCCCTGCTCGGCAGGGAGTCTGCTCCTCCCTCTGGCCCTCCTCCCTCTCATGCTCTCTGTCTCTCATTCTCTCTGTCTCAAATAAATAAATAAAATCTTTAAAAAAAAAAAAAAGATTTAAAACATTTATGTGTAAAGTGGTTTGTCTAGGCTTCTGTTTTAAATATCTTCATTAGAGTGTAAGTAGTTAACAGTATAGAGTTACACTGCCTCCAAATCCCAGCTTCACTGTTTATTGTGTGACTCTGAGCGAGATACTGAACTTTTCTAGACCTTAATTTCCTTATCTGTAAAATGGA
>NW_027727353.1:0-5096 GCF_054177405.1 Leptonychotes weddellii | reverse complement strand
GGGGCTCGATCCCAGGACCTGGAATCATGACCTGAGCCAAAGGCAGACGCTTAACGACTGAGCCACCCAGGCACCCCGGGTCTTGTTTTTTTATCCATTCAGGCATGCTATGACTTTTGATTGGAGCGTTTAGTACATTTATCTTTAAGGTAATTATTGATAGGTTTGTACTTATAGCCATTTTGTTAATTGTTTTCTAGCTGTTTTTGTAGTTTTTCTCTATTTTCTTTTTTCTTTCCTCCATTACTCTCTTTCATTGTGATTTGATGCCTTTCTTTAGTGTTATGCGTGGATTCCTTTCTCTTTCTTTTTTGTGTATCTATTATAGGCTTTTGATTTGTGTTTACCATTGGGTTCCTATATAACCTCTTATGTGAACAGCAGTCTATATTATGTTGATGGTCACTTAAGTTCAAACACATTCTAAAAGTACTAAATTCTTACTCCTCCCCCACCTTTTATGTATATGATATCATATTTTACATCTTTTTATTATGTGAATACCTTGACTCATTTTTGTAGATATAACTGATTTTACTACTTTTGTGTTCTAACCACCATACTGGCTTTATAGTAATTAATCTACTACCTTTAATATATGTTTGCTCTTACCAGTGAAATTTTTTCCTTTCGTAGTTTTCTTCTAATTATGGCCTTTTCTTTTCACTTGAAGAATTCCCCTTAGCATTTGTTATAAAGCTGGTTTAGTGGTGATGAACTCCTTTAACTTTAGTTTGTCTGGGAAACTCTCTATCTCTCCTTCTATTCTGAATGATAGCCTTGCTGGATAGACTACTCTTGGTTGCAGGTTTTCTTCTTTCAACACTTTGAATATATCATGCCACTCTCTCTGGCCTGCAACATTTCTGCTGAAAAATCAGCTATAGCCTTATGGGATTTCCCTTGTTTGTAACTGTTTTCTTTTCTCTTGCTGCTTTTAAGATCTCTCTCTTTATCATTATTTTTTGCATTTTAATCATTATGTGTCTTGTTGTGGACCTCCTTGGGTTCATCTTATTTGGGGCTCTCTGTGCCTCCTGGTCTTGAATGCCTATTTTTCCCCCAGATTAGGGAAGTTTTCAGCTATTATTTCTTCAAATAAATTTTCTGTCCCCCTTTCTCTCTCCTCTTTCTGGGATCCCTACAATGTGAATGTTATTATTCTTGATGGTGTTGCCGAGTTCCCTAACTTATTCTTATATTTTGTTATTCTTTTTTCTTTTTGCTGTTCAGCTTGGTTCCTTTCTATTACTCTCTTTTTTTCAGATTGCTGATCTGTTTTTCTGCATTCTCTAATCTGCTATTGATTCCCTCTAGTGTATTTTTATTTTAGTTATTGTATTCTAAAGCTCTGACTGGTTCTTTATTTATATTTTTTATCTCTTTGATCAAGTTCTCACTGAGATCATGCACTGTTTTCTCAAGTCTGGGTGTATCTTTATGACTACTACTTTGAATTCTTTATCAAGAAAATTGGTTATCTCCATTTCATTTAACTCTTTCACTGTGATTTTGTCTTGTTCTTTCATTTGAGATAGCTCTCTGTCTCATTTTGTCTATCTGTGTTTGCTTCTGTGTATTAGGTAATTCAGCTACATCTCCTGGTCTTGAAAGTAATGGCCTTGATGAGAAGAGGTCCTATGGTGTCATGAAGTGCAATCCCCCTGGTCATCATAATTAGGAGCTCTAGAGGTGTCCCTGGCTGGACTGCATGTACCTTACTGGGGAGGCTGAGCCATAATTGCCTTCAGCCCAGCAGGTTGCACTGACCCACTTTGCCTGCTATGGGTGCACAGGGCAGGGTTTCTTCCCCAAGCTATTGAGGGGCCTGTCTAAAGCCACTGTGGGGCTGTTGGTGGGTGGGACCAGCAGCGAGCCTATCTAGAGTTAGCATTTCTGCCACAGCTGCAGGTACACTGAGTGGCAGGGATTGCTCCCTGCACAGCCAGCTGAGACTGAGTTGTTGGAACAAGGGGTGCACTGGTGTGTGAAGTTATCTGCCCTGTGCCCCAGATGGGGAGAAACTTCGGAGTGGTACTGGTCCCTGCTGGGGTTTCTTGTGGGGTGTGGTGGGGCAAGAACTGCTTTGGAGAGATGCCTGCTGAAGTGGACAGATTGAATGCGGCAGGTCCACAGGTGATTGCTGGGGCAGAGCACGTGGTGCTAGCAAGGTAGATGGCTCTCACAACCATCTGGCTATCTTGGCTTGGGAAGGGAAAGAGAAACGGCGTCCGCCAGCAGTTTTGTTCCCAGAGAAATCTCCTCAAGATCCCTGACCCTCCAGCACACATTCTGAGCTTAATTCATAGATCTCCTTCATGTATACCACAGACATTTTTTAAACTGCTGCTTCTGTGCTGTCTTGGGCCAAGTTATTATGGTGGTTCTTTAAGTTCTATATGGTAGGGACTCAGCTTCCTGTCACCTTCCTACTCTCCTCAAAGTTAAGGTCGCTGATTTTTAAAGCTCCCAATTTTAAGCCCCACTGGTTTTCAGAGCCAAATGTTACTGAGATTTGTCTTCCCAGGGCAGGTCCCCATGCCACAGGTGCCTTCTGTGGCACCTGATCCTCCGGCTTCTCTGTGCTTGTGGTGTCCCTCCCATTTGTGGCTGGTCTCATGTGGGTTTGGTTCCCAACTGTATCTCTAGTCCTTCTATCTTTCTAAATGTTTCCTCCTGTCTATAATCAACTGTGGAAGGTCTGTTCTGCCAGTCTTCAGGTCGTTTTCAGTGATAGTTGTATAGATGTAGCTGTTATCTTGTTGTGCTCATGGGATGACGTAAGCTCAGGATCCTCCTTCTCTGCCATCTTCCCCATGACTCCCCCATGAAATTTTTTATAAGCCAGAATAGCATAAAGCAAAGAAGCAATTACTGTTAATTTATATAGAACAATTTTTTAGTATTCCCAGACCCAAAAAATCACCTTAGGCTTTTCTAAAAGCTTAGAACACATGTTGCTAACTGAGGCACAGAATACTCGACATCAAGCACAGATGCTCACACAGTTCAAAACTCTGGATGCTGGATGCTGAGCTGCTGAGTGCAGTTACTGGGGAAGGGCCTGGGTGGCGCCACTCTTTGATGCTCAGGTTCACTGCCTCTTGCTGGCTTGCTGCAAAACCAATGCTGAATCTCATCTGCACTTTTCTTTTTTCTGTAAAAGAGAAAATCCTCTCCAGATTTTTTTTTCGGTTAGTGAAAACAGGTAGTAATATAGATCTTTCATGAAAGCAAAGTGGCAAACGTGAACTTTCAAAACATGGGGCATGCCTGCATTTATTTTCCTTGGGTTTAGGGAGAAGATGAAAAGTAAATCTGGAGATTGAAAATAAAAGAAATGTCATTACTCCATCCACAAAAAAAGAAACAAAATCATGTGATGTGATAGAGGTTCTGTTGTAAAATGGCGGTCATATCACAATATATAAATGTATCAAGTCAACATGTTGTACACCTTAAATTAACATAATATGTGTCAAATATATTTCAATAAAAAGAAAATAAATGTTAAAAAGTATTCTGCACTTCCTCTGGCATTGGGTGAGGAAAAAATTGGCTGATTTTAATACAGCGAGGGATGAGGCAATTCAGATCTCCATCAGTCTGCTTTCCATTTCCTCATCCCTCACATGCAACATCACATGTTGCCACTGTGCCTGTGAGCCATGCAAGTAGCTGAGAACCATTTTTCCTCAAGTTTGGTTAAAATCTCTATTTGTGCATGATTTGACATGATTTAAAGTGCTCCTTTGTTTTGCATCTATGGTCTTTTGCTAATTAGAATATGTTTCTTAACATGAAATTTCTCCCAGTTTGTCGGGTAGATAAGAGATACAGTCCATGCCCCAAATGCCGGGCTCACAGGGGGCCCTTCTCCCCATTTTTGTGGATGGAGCCTCAGAGTGGGAAGTGGAAGAGAATGTGTTCTCAAAATAACCAGAATGATCCTCCATTGTTTCTTGTTTACTTTTAACCACTAGCTTGCTATTTTCAGAGCCTCAGGGAATCTCTTGGGAGTCTCCTTTGGATGGGATGGAGAAAATATGCCATCGTCCAGAGCCTGAACCGAACATAGAAAGACCATCCGTACATATGAAACTAAAAATCGAGGATTTTATCTTGCACAAAATGTTGGGGAAAGGAAGTTTTGGCAAGGTATGATAGTATACTATAGAATTCTGCAGACCAAATTATAGAAATTAAAAAGCAAAACTCCTAAACTCATGGGACGAGAACCAGTCATGGGTGTGGAAAGAACATTCTTGTGCATTTTTTGACAGGATAGAGAGGGGTCTGAATAAGTGTTTTAGAGGGGGCGGGAGATGGGTGAGCCTGGTGGTGAGTATTAAGAAGTGCACATATTGCATGGAGCACTGGGTGTTATATGCAAACAATGAATTATGGAACAGTACATCAAAAACTAATGATGTGTACTGTATGGTGACTAACATAATAAATTATAATAAAAAATAATATGAATGAGTAAATAAATAAATAAATAAGGAAACCCAGGAACTCTAGGAAGTAGTGGCCTCTGCTTCCCTGGGAATCATTGTTCCCGATCCATTTTGATTCAAATTGTGTGTACATCCCACACAATTATGAGTTTGGTATATTTGGACATCAAAGAAATGAAAAGCTGCCTCAGCCAGTTTCTATTTCTTATAGTTTTTTTTTGGTTGTTGTTTTTCTTTTGCTCTCTTCTCAAACTTGGAGTGTTGTTTTACTTTGAATGCAATTTTTTTTTCTCTATCAAATGTCCTCAGTCTTGTATTAGTTTGCTAGGACAAATGTAGCAAAATATCACAGGCTAAGTGATTCGAACAACAGAAATTTATTTTCTTATCCTTCTGGAGGCTGGAAGTCTAAGACTTAAGTGTCAGTAGGGTTGTTTCTTCTTTTTTTTTTTTAATTTTTTATTATTATGTTAATCACCGTACATTACATCATTAGTTTTTGATGCAGTGTTCCATGATTCATTGTTTGTGCATAACACCCAGTGCTCCATGCAGAACGTGCCCTCTTTAATACCCATCACCAGGCTAACCCATCCTCCCACCCCCCTCCCCTCTAGAACCCTCAGTTTGTTTCTC
>NW_027727352.1:0-315 GCF_054177405.1 Leptonychotes weddellii | reverse complement strand
GGGGGGGGGGTGGGGAGAGGAGGGATGCCATGCGTATGGCTCCCAGCTGGCCAGGCAGATCTTCTCGCACCATAAACATGTCTAAATGAAGTGCCATGAATTTAAAAGATGTGGAATGCGGCGAGCAGAAGAAGAACTATGCCTTTTCATATAAGGGAGCTCATTTAGGCTCATTGAACGAAAGGTTCTCACCCTTGGTGGCAGGAGTCGTCCCAGGAGCCTCAGCAAAATGAAATCAACAAAAAAGAAATCAACAAAAACCCGCTGAGGATCCATCAGCCTGGAGATGGAAACCTTTGTTATAGAGGTAGGATA
>NW_027727351.1:0-315 GCF_054177405.1 Leptonychotes weddellii | reverse complement strand
GAGATTCCACAGCCAGGGGAGACTTTGGAAAACCCTGAGTATCCGAAAATTTGCTCAGTGACTTAGGAACCGCCTTAGGGCAGTTGGCCTGGGGCAAAAACAAGAAGAGAATTTGCATTTGTTTTTGGAAATTGGAAAGAAAACATCCCTCCCAAGCTGATCTGAAGAGCCTGTGATCTGCTCTCAGAAAACCGAATAATTGGGCTTGTATCATTGGTCTAAGTTTGATCTGTGTGCCTGGGGAGACGGGCCACTGCCCTCCAGCTCTTGATGGTCTTGCCCCAAATCTGAGGCCTCTCAGAGTAAGTGATGATA
>NW_027727350.1:0-315 GCF_054177405.1 Leptonychotes weddellii | reverse complement strand
GGAGCACCAAGAGCCAAATGGTAAACTTGGGCCTCTCGGTGAGCCAGCAGGAGACACAAGCCTCGTGCTGTGAGCACTAACACTGCGCTTCTCCGATACCGCGTCAACGTCAGCGGGCTGCTGGGACACGTACGACAAGCTGATTGGCCAGGAGCCCTTCCTGCGAGGGAGAACGTGATGACGCAGCATGACGCCTCACGGCAGAGACTATAAAAGGCCGGCCCTCGGGGCTTGATCGTCTTTTCTGCGACCGGAGCGGACAAGTAAGTGTACACACCTTTGGGCTATCGCAGTTCAATTATGTTCAGTATCAAA
>NW_027727349.1:0-315 GCF_054177405.1 Leptonychotes weddellii | reverse complement strand
CACCCAGGCGCCCGAATTTAGTTTCTTTTTACATTGTTTGTTTCCTCCAAGGTTTTTTGTTGTTTTTAGGCCTGATCTTGGTACCAAACAGTACAGAAAAGACTGATGGGAAACTCCATATGTGTGTGTGCATGAAGGAAGCTATCTTTGGGCAAATGAACAGGGACAGGGACCAGCTTTTTTTTTTTTTTTTTTTTTTTGGAGGACATAAAAATGTCAGTCAGAATCTCTAGTTCTTTTTTCTTGGTCCATTTAGTTTCCCCAGAAAAGAATCCTCTGCTCTCATTCCATATGGACAAATATATTTAACCTCTG
>NW_027727348.1:0-315 GCF_054177405.1 Leptonychotes weddellii | reverse complement strand
AAGATTTTATTTATTTATTTGCGAGAGAGAGAATGAGAGACAGAGAGCATGAGAGGGAGGAGGGTCAGAGGGAGAAGCAGACTCCCTGCCGAGCAGGGAGCCCGATGCGGGACTCGATCCCGGGACTCCAGGATCATGACCTGAGCCGAAGGCAGTCGCTTAACCAACTGAGCCACCCAGGCGCCCCTGTTAAAATTTCTTAAAACAAGGAGTCAATACTAAAACACTGAAAAAATATAATTAGTTGACTTTGTGATAGAAACTAGTGGTACTGACTGCTAAATGGGGCTTGAACTCACGGCCCTGAGATCAAGA
>NW_027727347.1:0-315 GCF_054177405.1 Leptonychotes weddellii | reverse complement strand
AAAGGGAAAAAGAAAAATTCAAAAAAAAAAAAGAAAAAAAGACACTTAAAAAAAATAATTAACTTTGAAAGACTAAAGAATCATGGGAAAAAAGCCATGAATTCTATGTGCAGTATTCCCCTAGCACTGGAGTTCTGCTGTTCTCATTGATCGGTAAACTTGGTCTTGCCTGGCTGTTCTCGCTGATTTTCTGGGGAGGGGCCTGTTGCCGTGGTTTCCAAAAATCTTTGCCGGAGGCGGAATTGCCCCGCCCTTGCCCGGTTTGGGCTAAGTAATCTGCTTGGGTTTGCTCTCGGGAGCTTTTGTCCCCTGTGA
>NW_027727346.1:0-315 GCF_054177405.1 Leptonychotes weddellii | reverse complement strand
GGCCTCACGCTGCTCCCCTTCCTCACAGAAGAGCCACACTCAGGGGGCCGCCCCCCACCCCGGGGGTTCATCAGGCCTTCGCTGGCTCTCAGAGAGGCGGTCAGTGTGAAGCCCGGGGCTGGGGGCTGGTGAAGGGGGCACCAGGGACATCCTTGGACTGGTGCCCCGAGTGTCCCAGGCAGAGGGCAGGTCAGAGCCCCGCAGCCCCCATCTGGGACTTGGAGCTGTCCCAGGCACCTCCCCGACCTCCAATGCCCAGAGCACATCCACTCCTCCTCTTGGCCCCTGGGAACAGCACTGGGGCCGGGGGAGCCC
>NW_027727345.1:0-315 GCF_054177405.1 Leptonychotes weddellii | reverse complement strand
AAAAGATCCTCATACGGGAGCGCCTGGGTGGCTCAGTCATTAAGCATCTGCCTTTGGCTCAGGTCATGGTCCCAGGATCCTGGGATGGAGCCCCGCATCGGGCTCCTTGCTCCGCGGGAAGCCTGCTTCTCCCTCTCCCACTCCCCTTGCTTGTGTTTCCTCTCTCGCTGTGTCTCTCTCTGTCAAATAAATAAATAAATAAAATCTTTAAAAAAAAAAAAAGATCCTCATACGGCAGTCTATGTAATTTCAGAAAAGTTGGAAACTCTCCAAATATCCAAAAGAACAGGTTAATTTAAAACTGTATTATTCATT
>NW_027727344.1:0-315 GCF_054177405.1 Leptonychotes weddellii | reverse complement strand
GATAAAGATACCCCATTCTGGGGGCGCCTGGGTGGCTCAGTCGTTAAGCGTCTGCCCTCGGCTCAGGTCATGATCCCAGGGTCCTGGGATCGAGCCCCACGTCTGGCTCCCTGCTTGGCAGGAAGCCTGCTTCTCCCTCTCCCACTCCCCCTGCTTGTGTTCCCTCTCTCGCTGTCTCTCTCTCTGTCAAAAAATAAATAAAATCTTTAAAAAAAAAAAAAAAAGATACCCCATTCTGATTGGCAGTCACTTCCTACTCATCCTATCCTCAGTCTCTGGCAACCACTTTTCTACTTTCTGTCTTTATGAATTTGA
>NW_027727343.1:0-315 GCF_054177405.1 Leptonychotes weddellii | reverse complement strand
TTGGCCAAGATCAGCTGCCATTTAGTTATAGATGGTGGAGATAAAAAGATCCAGCAGAAGTACACCAACTAGTGTAGAATGGAAATGCAAGCATCTCTCCTAACAATTAAGTCTCCATGTCCCAGAAGAGACATTTGATTGGCCAAGATCAGCTGCCATTTAGTTATAGATGGTGGAGATAAAAAGATCCAGCAGAAGTGCACCAACTAGTGTAGAATGGAAATGCAAGCATCTCTCCTAACAATTAAGTCTCCACGTCCCAGAAGAGACATTTGATTGGCCAAGATCAGCTGCCATTTAGTTATAGATGGTGGA
>NW_027727342.1:0-5096 GCF_054177405.1 Leptonychotes weddellii | reverse complement strand
CCACCAGGGAAAGCTGCCAGAGAACAAAAACCCCCAAAACTGATTCCCACTGAGCACATCCCCTGCCACAGGGTTGCCTGAATAACAGCAGGGCAGGCCCTTTCCCCAGAAGACAGGCTGGGAAAACAAGAGGCCAGCAACCCTAAGGTCCCAAGAAAACAGGTACATCTTGCTTGGGTTCTGGTAAATAATTTGGACTCTATACATTCCCTAAAACACCCATCAACAGAACAATGAGGAGGAGCCCCCGAAATAGAAAAGACTCAGAGATGATGACTTATGCTGCAGATTTACAAATGGATGCAGATATAATCAAGATATCGGAGATGGAATTCAGGCTAGCAATTGTGAAGACAATGGCTAGAATGGAGAAATCAATTAATGGCAACATAGAGTCTCTAAGGGCAGAAATGAAAGCTGAATTGGCAGAACTTAAAAATGCTATCAATGAGATCCAATCCAATCTAGATAATCTAACAGCTAGGGTAACTGAGGCAGAAGAGCTAATAAGCGACCTGGAAGACAATAAGATAAAAAGGGAAAAGAGGAGGCCAGGGAAAAACAACTCAGAATCCATGAAAGTAGAATCAGAGAAATAAGTGACACCATGAAGCGTTCCAATGTCAGAATAATTGGAATCCCGGAGGGAGTGGAGAGAGAGAGAGGACCAGAAGATGTATTTGAGCAAATCATAGCTGAGAACTTCCCGAATCTGGGGAATGAAACAAACATTCGAGTCCTGGAGGCCAAGAGAACCCCTCCTAAGATCAAGGAAAACAGGCCGAAACCCGGCATGTAATAGTAAAACTCGCAAATCTTAGAACCAAGGAAACCATCTTCAGGGCAGTTAGGGGGAAGAGATTCCTCACGTAGAGAGGGAGGAATATCAGAATAATGTCAGACCTATCCACAGAGACCTGGCAAGCCAGAAAGGCCTGGCAAGACATATTCAGGGTAATAAATGAGAAGAACATGCAGCCAAGAATACTTTATCCAGCAAAGCTTTCATTTAGAATGGATGGAGAGATGCAGAGCTTCCAGGACCAGCAGAAACTGAAAGAATATGTGACCACTAAGCCGGCCCTGCAAGAAATATTAAGGGGTGGTTCTATAAAGGCAGAAAGACCCCAAGAGTGATATAGAACAGAAATGTACAGGGACAATCTATAAAAACAACGTCTTCATAGGCAACATGATGACAATTAATTCGTATCTTTCAGTAATCACTCTCAACGTGAATGGCCTAAATTCTCCCATAAAACGGCACAGGCTTGCAGATTGGAGAGAAAGACGGGACCCATCCATATGCTGTCTACAAGAGACTCATTTGGAACCTAAAGTTACATTCAGACTGAAAGTGAAGGGGTGGAGATCCATCTTCCATGCCCAGCGGACCTCAAAAGAAAGCTGGGGTAGCAATTCTTACATCAGACAAATTAGATTTTAAACTAAAGTCTGTAGTTAGAGACACAGAAGAACACTATATCATTCTTAAAGGGTCTATCCAACAAGAAGATCTAACAATTGTAAATATGCCCCCAACATGGGAGCAGCCATCTACGTAAGCCAACTGTTAACCAAAATAGAGTCATATTGATAACAATAGGTTAATTGCAGGAGACCTCAGTACTCCACTCTCAGCAAAGGACAGATCATCTAAGCAGAAAATCAACAAGGAAACAAGAGCTTTGAATGATACATTGGACCAGACGGACATCATAGATATTTACAGAACATTCCACCCTAAAACAACAGAATACTCATTCTTCTCGAGTGCACATGGAATTTTCCCCAGAATAGACCATATACTGGGTCACAAATCGGGTCTCAACCGATACCAAAAGACTGAGATTATTCCCTGTATAATTTCGGACCACAATGCTTTAAAACGGGAACTCAGTCCCAAGAAAAAATTTGGCAGAAATTCAAACACTTGGAAGCTAAAGCCCACTCTGCTCAAGAATGTTTGGGTCCACCAAAAAATCAAAGAAGAACTTAAACAATTCATGGAAATCAATGAGAATGAAAACACATCGGTCCAAAACCTATGGGATACTGCAAAGGCAGTCCTAAGGGGGAGATACATAGCCATCAAAGCCTCACTCAAAAAAAAAAAAAAGGAAAGAAAGAAAAATCCCGAATTCACCAACTAACTCTAAACCTTAAAGAGCTGGAGAAAAGGCAAGAAACGACGCCTAAGCCACGCATTAGAAGAGAAATCATTAAAATTAGAACAGAGATCAATGAATTAGAAACCAGAAACACAGTAGATCAGATCAACAAAACTAGTGGTTGGTTCTTTGAAAGAATTAGTAAGATCGATAAACCACTAGCCAGACTTAATCGAAAAGAAAAGGGAAAGGACCCAAATTAATAAAATTATGAATGAAAGGGGAGAGATCACAACACCAAAGATATAGAAACAATTATTAGAAATTATTATCAACTATATGCCAATAAACTGAGCAATCTGGATGAAATGGAGACCTTCCTGGAAACCTATAAGCTGCCAAGACTGAAACAGGAAGAAATTGACAACTTGAATAGGCCAATAACCACTAACGAGATTGAAGCAGTGATCAAAAACCTCCCAAAAAACAACAGTCCAGGGCCTGATGGATTCCCTGGGGAATTCTGCCAAGCATTCCAAGAAGAAATAATACCTATTCTACTGAAGCTCTTTCAAAAAATAGAAACAGAAGGAAAACTTCCAAACTCATTGTATGAGGCCAGCATTACCTTAATCCCCAAACCAGGCAAAGACCCCATCAAAAAGGAGAATTTCAGATGGATATCCCTGATGAATATGGATTCCAAAATCCTCAACAAAATCCAGCTAATAGGACCCAACAATACTTTAAAAGGATCATCCACCACGACCAAGTGGGATTTATCCCCGGGATGCAAGGGTGGTTCAACATTCGCAAATCAATCAATGTGATAGAACACATTAATAAGAGGAAGGAGAAGAACCATGAGGTCCTCTTGATTGGTGCAGAAAAAGCAATTGACAAAATACAACATCCTTTCCTTTAAAACTCCCCAGAGTATAGGGATAGAGGGAACATTCCTCACGTTCATAAAATCCATCTATGAAAAACCCACAGCGAATATCATCCTCAATGGGGAAAAGCTGAGAGCCTTTCCCTTAAGATCAGGAACACATCAAGGATGCCCACTCTCGCCACTATTGTTCAACATAGTACTAGAAGTCCTAGCAACAGCAATCAGACAACAAAAAGAAATAAAGATACTCAAATTGGCAAAGAAGAAGTCAGACGACATGATACTTTATGTGGAAAACCCAAAAGACTCCACCCCCAAATTACTACAACTCATACAGCAAGTCAGTAATGTGGCAGGATACAAAATCCAATGCACAGAAATCAGTTGCTTTCTTATACACTAACAACGCAACTGTAGAAAGAGAAATTAGAGAAACAATTCCATTTACAGTAGCACAGAAACCATAAGATACCTTGGAATAAACCTAACCAAAGAGGTAAAGGATCTATACTCTAGGAACCACAAAACACTCATGAAAGAAATTGAAGAAGACACAAAAAGATGGAAAAATATTCCATGCTCATGGATCGGAAGAATAAACATTGTAAAAATGTCTATGCTACCCAGAGCAATCTCTACCTTCAATGCCATCCCGATTAAACTTCCAGTGACATTTTCAAAGTACTGGAAAAAACATTCATAAAATATGTATGGAATCAGAAAAGACCCCGAATCACAAGGGAAATGTTGGAAAAGAAAAACCAAGCTGGGGGTTTCACGTTGCCCGATTTCAAGCTATATTACAAAGCTGTGGTCACCAAGACAGCATGGTACTGGCACAAAAACAGACATACAGAACAATGGAACAGAATAGAGAACGCAGATATGGACCCTCAACTCTATGGTCAAATCACTTATGAAAAAGCTGGGGAAAACATGCAATGGAAAAAGGACAGTCTCTTCGATAAATGGTGCTGGCAAAATTGGACAGCCACATGCAGAAGAATGAAACTCAACCATTCTCTAATACCATACAGAAAGATAAACTCAAAATGGATGAACGACCTCCATGTGAGACAGGAATCCATCAAAATCCTAGAGGAGAACATAGGCAGTAACCTCTTTGACATCGTCCACAGCAACTTCTTTCAAGATACATCTCCAAAAGCTAGTGAAACAAAAGCAAAAATGAACTTTTGGGTCTTCATCAAGATATAAAGCTTCTGCATAGCAAAGGTAAAATCACCAGAATAAAGAGGAGACCCACAGAACTGGAGAAGAGATTTGCAAATGACACTACACATAGAGGCCTGGTATCCAAGATCTATAAAGAACTTCTCAAACTCAACACCCAAAAAATAAATAATCAAGTAAAAAAAAAATGGGCAGAAGATATGAATAGACACTTCTCTGAAGAAGACATACAAATGGCTAATAGACACCTGAAAAAATGTTCATCATCATTAGCCATCAGGGAAATCCAAATCAAAACCGCATTGACATACCACCTTACACCAGTTAGAATGGCAAAAATGGACAGGGAACGACACAACAAATGATGGAGAGGTTGTGGAGAAAGGGGAACCCTCTTAAACTGTTGGTGGGAATGCAAGCTGCTGCAGCCACTTTGGAAAACACTATGGGTATTCCTTAAAAATCTAAAAATAGAGCTACCCTATGACCCAGCAATTGCACTCCTGGGTATTTACCCCAAAGACACAGATGTAGTGAAAAGAAGGGCCGTATGCACCCCAATGTTCATAGCAGCAATGTCCACAATCGCCAAACTCTGGAAAGAGCCCAGATGCCCTTCAACAGATGAATGGATAAAGAAGATGTGGTCAATTTATACAATGGAATAATACTCAGTCCTCAGAAAGGATGAATACCCAACTTTTACATCAACATGGATGGGACTGGAGAAGATTATGCTAAGTGAAATAAGTCAAGCAGAGAAAGTCAATTATTATGGTTTCACTTATTTGTGGAACATAAGGAATAGCATGGAGGACATTAGGATAAGGAAGGGAAAAATGAGGGGGGGAATTGGAGGGAGAGATGAACCATGAGAGACTATGGACTCTGAGAAA
>NW_027727341.1:0-315 GCF_054177405.1 Leptonychotes weddellii | reverse complement strand
CTCTCTCTCTCTGAAACGAAACAAAACCAAACTGTATGAGATAACTTGAAAATTTGCATATGATAAGGCATTTGGTATTAGGGAATTACTATAATTTTAAGATATAAAGTAGTATCATTCATGCTTTTTAAAAAAGCCTTTGTATAGTATTTACAGATAAAATAAGATTTTCAGATTTTATTTATTTATTAGAGAGAGAGAGAGAGAGAGAGCATGAGTGGGGGGGAGGGGCAGAGGGAGAAGAAGAAACAGACTCCCCGCTGGGCAGGGAGCCCGATGCAAAGCAGGGCTCAATCCCAGGACCCCAGGATCATG
>NW_027727340.1:0-315 GCF_054177405.1 Leptonychotes weddellii | reverse complement strand
ACATGTATATGTCCATCTATGCTTATATCAAGATAGCTAGCTAGCTAGATACAGAGACGATGCATATATATATCACCAGAATAGTTTACCAATTACCCTCCCGGAAGAAGGATTGGCCTTCATGCTGAGATTTTATCCTCACTCTATTTTTATTTTGTAAGTGAAAGGGCGACAAGCCTTTGTGCTTACAGTTGCCTCCGCCAGAATCCTTAACCCACCCACTTACCCGAGATTCACCCCCTCACCAGCTCCAGAACTTTATTCAGATGTGTGTTTCTCAAGGGCACCCTCCCTGAGCACCCTGTTTAAAATACA
>NW_027727339.1:0-315 GCF_054177405.1 Leptonychotes weddellii | reverse complement strand
AGGGCGCCTGGGTGGCTCAGTTGGTTAAGCGACTGCCTTCGGCTCAGGTCATGATCCTGGAGTCCCGGGATCGAGTCCCGCATCGGGCTCCCTGCTCGGCAGGGAGTCTGCTTCTCCCTCTGACCCTCCCCCCTCTCATGTGCTCTCTCTCTCTCATTCTCTCTGTCTCAAATAAATAAATAAAATCTTTAAAAAAAAAGGGGGGCCCACCTCTTCTTACAGGGAGTCCAAGAGAAAGTAGATATTTGGGGTGCCTGGGTGGCTCAGTCTGTTGGGCGGCTGACTCCAGCTCAGGTCATGATCTCAGGACCCAGG
>NW_027727338.1:0-315 GCF_054177405.1 Leptonychotes weddellii | reverse complement strand
ACGAGTGCGTGTCCTTCTCCAAATTGCTCCCGAACCCCTTTCTGCCTGCTCTGTGCCCAAGGCTTACTCGCCTGCCTGCTCTCCAGGCCCTCTGGGGGCTGCCCTGCACCAGCAGTCCATGGAGGCCCGGGTGGCAGAGGGGGGCACTTTGCAGTGGGACAGCCCCCCACTGGGCTCAGCAGATGCCACTTCCCTGTCTCCCCTCCAGGCCCGGGGTGGGACCGCCTGCCCCTGTGGATGGAGGCTGGGAGCCCCCTCCTTGGTCCTGCCCTCCTCCCTGCTGCAGCTGGGGACTGTCCCCTGGCCTCCTCCTCC
>NW_027727337.1:0-315 GCF_054177405.1 Leptonychotes weddellii | reverse complement strand
ACAATGAATCATGGAACACTTCATCTAGAACTAATGATGTAATGTATGGGGATTAACATAAGAATAAAAAAAAAAAGATTAAATGACATAATACATGTAAAAAAAAAAAAAAGAAGAAGAAGATTCAGGGGTGCCTGGGTGGCTCAGTTGGTTAAGCGACTGCCTTCGGCTCAGGTCATGATCCTGGAGTCCCGGGATCAAGTCCCGCATCGGGCTCCCTGCTCAGCGGGGGGTCTGCTTCTCTCTCTGACCCTCTTCCCTCTCGTGCTCTCTGTCTCTCATTCTCTCTCTCAAATAAATAAATAAAATCTTAAA
>NW_027727336.1:0-315 GCF_054177405.1 Leptonychotes weddellii | reverse complement strand
TTTTTTTTGTTTTGTTTTGTTTTTTAGTTTTTGATGTAGTGGCCCAGGATTCATTATTTGCATATAACACCCAGCAGTGCTCATTACAACACATGCCCTCCTTAATAACCATCACTGGGCTAATGCATCCCCCACCCCCTCCCCTCTGAAACCCTCGGATTGTTTCACAGTCCATAGTCTCTCATGGTTCGTTTCCCCCCAAATCCCCCCCTTCAGTTTTCCCCTCCTTCCCCTAATGTCCTCCGTGCTATTCCTTATGTTCCACATATGAATGAAACCATATGATAACTGTCTTTCTCTGACTTATTTCCCTTA
>NW_027727335.1:0-315 GCF_054177405.1 Leptonychotes weddellii | reverse complement strand
GGCTTTTCCTCCCTAACACAGCCACCACCACCTTCTAGGTAAGAGAGGAACTGTAGACAAAGGAAAAAGAAAATGGTAGAGAAACACACCCTTCTCCTCCAACAACAACAACTGTATATATATATATATAAAATATATTATAATATATTTTAATATATAATATATATTATATATTATATTTATATATATTATATATTATATATATATTTATATATATTATATATTATATTTATATATATATAATATTATATTATTATATTTAATATATAATATATAATATATAATATAATATATTATAATATATTTTATATATAT
>NW_027727334.1:0-315 GCF_054177405.1 Leptonychotes weddellii | reverse complement strand
AGAACTTTGTGGGGAGGAGCAGAGGGAGAGAGAGAGAAACTCAAGCAGACTCCGGGCTGAGCACGGATCCCAGTGCGGGCTCCATCTCACTACCCATGAGATCACCACCTGAGTTGAAACCAAGAGTCAGGCGCTTAACCGACTGCACTGCCCAGGCGCCCCTATAAATTATGCTTTTAAAGTCAAATCTAAGAATCCCACATGGCTAGGATTTTGTCTCCTGATGATTTTCTCTCATAGTTTTTTCTAAAAGTTTAATAGTTTTACTTTCTACATTTAAGTCTGTGATCCATTCTGAGTTAATTTTCTGTATAC
>NW_027727333.1:0-315 GCF_054177405.1 Leptonychotes weddellii | reverse complement strand
AAATCAGTATGTATGAATTCTTTATAATAACATTGTCAGACTTAGTGCAGATTTTTTTTTTAAGATTTTATCTTTTTTTATTTGACAGAGAGAGAGACACAGCGAGAGAGGGAACACAAGCAGGGCAAGTGGGAGAGGGAGAAGCAGGCTTCATGCTGAGCAGGGAGCCCCATGCGAGGCTCGATCCCAGGACCCTGGGATCATGACCTGAGCCGAAGGCAGACGCTTAACGACTAAGCCACCCAGGCGCCCCTTTTAAAAAGATTTTATTTATTTATTTGACAGAGAGAGAGCACAAGTAGGCAGAAAGGCAGG
>NW_027727332.1:0-315 GCF_054177405.1 Leptonychotes weddellii | reverse complement strand
TTGATTCTTAATTCTGAATAAGGAGTGGATTTGAAACTGAGACCACTACATAAAGCTAGGATCTTTAAAACCTCACCCAGTGAAAGGGACTATAAGAAAAAAAATCTGTCTGCAGAATAAGACTACAAAGAGATTTTTCCCTTTTGGCCTAGATTCTGGGTGGGAGAAAACCATTTGCCATCAACATCAGATCACTTTACGAAAATAGCACCTTAAAAGTGTATGGGTGGGGCGCCTGGGTGGCTCAGTTGGTTGAACGACTGCCTTCGGCTCAGATCATGATCCTGGAGTCCCGGGATCGAGTCCCGCATCGGG
>NW_027727331.1:0-5097 GCF_054177405.1 Leptonychotes weddellii | reverse complement strand
TTCTATTTCTTCCTGGTTCAGTTTTGGTAGTTTATATGTCTCTAGGAATGCATCCATTTCTTCCAGATTGTCTAATTTGTTGGCATATAGTTGCTCATAATATGTTCTTATAATTGTATTTCTTCGGTGTTGATTGTGATCTCTCCTCTTTCATTCATGATTTTATTTATTTGGGTCCTTTCTCTTTTCTTTTTGATAAGTCTGGCCAGGGGTTTATCGATCTTATTAATTCTTTCAGAGAAACAGCTTCTAGCTTCATTGATCTGTTTTACTGTTCTTTTGGTTTCTATTTCATTGACTTCTGCTCTGATCTTTATTATTTCCCTTCTCCTGCTGGGTTTAGGCTTTATTTGCTGTTTTCTCCAGCTCCTTTAGATGTAAGGTTAGGTTGTATATTTGAGACCTTTCTTATTTCTTGAGAAAGGCTTGTATTGCTATATATTTCCCTCTTAGGACTGCCTTTGCAGCATCCCAAAGGTTTTGAACAGTAGTGCTTTCATTTTCATTTGTTTCCATGAATTTTTTTAATTCTTCTTTAATTTCCTGGTTGACCCATTCATTCTTTAGTAGGATGCTCTTTAACTTCCATGTATTTCAGTTCTTTCCAACTCTCCTCTTGTGACTGAGTTCCAGTTTCAAAGCACTGTGGTCTGAAAATAGGCAGGGAATGATCCCAATCTTTTGGTACTGGTTGAGACCTGGTTTGTGACGCAGAATGTGATCTATTCCAGAGAATGTCCCATGTGCACTTGGAATTTAGTGCCACTGTATTGCCTGTAAGCTGACTGTTACTGTATGTTGTCTCTGTTCCTTTCTGGTCTATGTTACTTTTGGGGTCTCTCTTTGCTTAGAGGACCCCTTTCAATATTTCTTATAGGGCTGGTTTGGTGATCACAAATTCTTTTAGTTTCCGTTTGTCCTGGAAGCTTTTTATCACTCCTTCTATTTTGAATGACATCCTGGCTGAATAAAGTATTCTTGGCTTCATATTTTTCTAGTTTAATTCCATGAATATATCTTGCCAGTCCTTCCTGGCCTGCCAGGTCTCCATGGATAGGTCTGCTGCCAATTTAATATTTCTACCCTTGTAGGTTACAGATCTCTTGTCCCGAGCTGCTTTCAGGATTTTCTCTTTGTCTCTGAGATTCATAAGTTTTACTATTAGATGTCAGGGTGTTGACCTATTTTTATTGATTTTGAGGGGGGGTTCTCTATGCCTCCTGGATTTTGATGCCTGTTCCTTCCCCAGATTAGGAAAGTTCTCCACTATAACTTGCTCCAATATACTGCCCCCAAATTAATATTTTGTTCTTTCATCCACTATAATTTGCTCCAATATTCTGCCCCTGTCTCTCTTTCTTCTTCTTCTGGAATCCCAATTATTCCAATATTGTTTTGCTTTATGGTATCACTTATCTCTCAAATTCTCCCCTCCTGATCCAGTAGTTGTTTATCTCTTTTTCTCAGCTTCTTTATTCTCCATCAACTTGTCTTCTATATCACTGATTCTCTCTTCTGCCTCATTTATCCTAGCAGTTAGAGCCTCCATTTTTTATTTCAACTTGGTTAGATTTTAGTTCTTTTATTTCTCCAGAAAGGGATTCTCTAGTGTCTTCTATGCTTTTTTCAAGCCCAGCTAGTATCTTTATAATCATTATTCTGAACTCTAGTTCTGACATCTTACTAATGTCCATATTGATTAGGTCCCTGGCATTCAGTACTTCCTCTTGTTCTCTTTTTTGAGGTGAGTTATTCCGTCTTGTCATTATGTCCAGAGAAGAATAGATGAATGAAAGAACAAAAATATTAAAAGGGCAACAATGACCCCAGAGAAATATACACTAAACAAATCAGAAGAGACCTGGCAGAAAGTGGTCACTTTTCTATTTGTAGAGTTGCAGCTATTCTTTTCTTCGATCTCCAGTTGAATTCATAGGTGTTCAGAATGGTTTGATGTTATCTAGCTGAATTCCTGGGACCAGACGTAACTAAGGTCTCCTACTCCTCCACCATCTTGGACCTCCCACTAGACAAACATTTTCTATAAAGAACTAGATAGTAGATGTTTTAGGTTTGTGAGTCATAAGGAGTTTATTGTGACTACCGACCAACTCTGCTTTAGGAGTACTAAAGAAGCCATACATGATTCCTGAATGAATGAGTATGGCTGTGTTCCAATAAAGCTTTATTTACAAAAATGTTGGTGGACTTAATTTGGCCCATGTGTTGTAGTTTGCCAACTCAGTGAACTGGCTTGTAGAGAGAATCATGACCTGTATTGACAATGTTTAAATCACAAACAATTCTAACTTAAAGTAAGTCAATCTGTTGCTCCTTCATTTCAAATTTCCTATTAATTGGAAGATTGTCAGAATTAAATAGAAAAAATATATTTTATAATTTATATTCACATAGTACTCTAATGAGAAATTATTCATTGGTTCCTCAGAACAACTGTGTGTGACACTACCCTTTTACTTTAAGTCCTTCCCCTCATTCAACAAGCACAAATCCTTTTCATTTTAAGGAGTTTACTTATAATCACTCTGGGAACATAAACAAGGAATAAGAAAAATCAGAAATGTGAACAGTTTTTTCTGACCTCTCATATTAATAGGTCCTAAAATATTTGCTTATGCCTATAGGATTCCAGTTTGGTTTTTTTGTTTGTTTGTTTAAATAGACACAATTATGATGTACCTACAGCTCATTGACAAAGCACATATAATTCCTCCAGATAATTCTACAATGCATAAATAAATTTGTATAACAATATTACAAGTATCCTGCATAAGAAAAAGTATCTAAAACAATTATTTACTTACTGATACAAAAAACTGATTGATAGGTATGTGTTCAATATGCAGTGATAAAAGCACAGCATTGTATACAAATTACCTTTTCCTCCTTTCTCTCACATATATCACAAGGCAAATAAATAATGAAAAATATGATCAAATACATAATAAATGCAAATAACACTTTGAAAAATAAAATAAGTAAACAAGGAAACATTTAATACATGTTTATTCTTATCAAAAATGTTACCTGAGTGAGATTTGGTGGCAAGAGGAAGAAAATGGAAGTCTCTGCTGTTTAGTGGTGGAGGAAGGGAGGACGGGTGAGATGGTGAAGGAGTGAGTGAAGAGTTAATGCCTGAGATTTATCTGTGGGCAAATCCAACAAATGGGTGGATAGTCTTCTCTTGGCAATTAGAATCTCTAAACATGGGAAGCTGTAAAACATTGCCCAAAGGCATAAATGAAGTAATAAGATTAAGAATCAAGTGAAAACTCAGAAGATGTGTTTGAACTCCTTGCTTATGATTATACGGCTCCTAATCATGAGACTGCATTGTCTAATGGGAAGCTTCTGTTAATGTTGTGATTGTTCTCTTATGCAACAGCAATTATTTTAGATTCATCATCTAAGTTTTCCTTTAAAAACTTGGCATCAAATATTTTTGGCTCTTTTTCTCCTTCCTCTAACCAACAATAAGCATAACACTGAGCAATATACTTGTTAGTAAGTTTTTGCAAAGTGATCCTAAACTGTAATACTCTCACTGTCTACCACAAAAATCTAGTTTCCTGAGAAAGATGTAAATTTTTTTTGTGTTAATCAAGTCTTTCCTTAAAACACTGAAAGTCATCATGACATAGAATAATCAAGGTGTTCCATATTTTGTTCATAGCCTGTCACCATATATTTTCGAAGCTTGACTGGTGAATTTGATGATGTCTTTCTTTTTTATTTTTTATTGTGATAGAACATTTAACAATAGATCTAACCTCTCAACATATTTTTTATTTTACAATACAGTATTATTAACTATAGACCTCATGTTGTACAACAGATCTCTAGAACTTAATTCATCTTGCATAACTGAAACTTTATACCCATTGAATAGCAAATTCTCTATTTCCTTCTCCTGCCATCTATCTCCTGCCATTCCACTCTTTGCTTTTGAGTTTGACTATTTCAAATTCCCCATATAAGTGCAATTGTGCAGTATTTCTCCTTCTGTGATTTATTTCACTTAACATGATGTCTTCAAGCTTCATCCATATTGTCACATATGGCAGGATTTCCTTCTCTTTTTAAAGGCTGAATAATATTCCATTGTATATATATGCCATGTTTTCTTTATCCATCTCTCCATATATCACTTGACATTAAGGTGCTTCCACCTCTTGGCTACTGTGAATAATGTTGGAACATATCTGAGAGTGCAAATATCTCTTTGAGATCCTGATTTCAATCATTCTACATATACACCCAGAAGTGGAATTATTGATCATATGGTACCTTTATTTTTATTTTTTTGAGGAATCTCCATACTGTTTTCGTGTGTCTGTGTGTGTGTAGGGTTATTTACTTAAATTCAGTTAGCCAACATATAGTATATCATTAGTTTCAGATGTAGTATTCAATAATTCATCAGTTGCGTATAACACCCAGCACTCATTACATCAAGTGCCCTCCTTAATGCCCATCACCCAGTTACCCCATCCCCCAACCCACCTCCCCTCCAACAACCCTCAGTTTGTTTCCCAGAGTTAAGAGTCTCTCATGGTTTGTCTCCCTCTCTGATTTCTTCCCATTCAGTTTTCCCTCCCTTCCCCTATGATCCTCTGTGCTGTTTCTTATATTCCACATATGAGTGAAACCATATGATAGTTGTCTTTCTCCAACTGACTTATTTCACTCAGCATAATACCCTGCAGTTCCATCCACGTCGATGTAAATGGTAAGTATTTATCCTTTCTTATGGTTGAGTAATATTCCATTGTGTATATATATACCACATCTTCTTTTCCATAGTGGCTACATCATTTTACATTCCTATCAATAGTGCATGAGGGTTCCAATTACTACATCCTTGTCAGCGCTTATTCTCTGAATTTTTTTTTATTGTGACCATGCTAATAGTTATGAGGTGATATATTATGGTTTTGGATTTGCATTTTCCTGATGATTACTAATATTGAGCATCTTTTTATATGCTTGTTTGCTATTTTCATGTCTTCTTTGGAGAAGGGTTTGTTTTCCTAATTTTAAAGCAGGGGGGGTTTTTGTTTTGTTTTGTTTTGTTTT